>NW_007730195.1:21014-26621 GCF_000696425.1 Galeopterus variegatus
AGTATTACATACCTTAGATGCCTTAGTAAGACACGTACTAACCAAAGTGTGGGAGATAAACCCCACAAAAATTTGAGAGATTCCTACTTCAGTGAAGTTTCTGGCATGTTGAAATTTCCCTTTCCTTTTGAAAGATGATTGTCTGAATCTTGCACCACTTACCACTGAAAAGGGCACACCATTTGATAGATTTCTTGGATTTCAGAATTAATAAAAACATGAGTGTGTTATTTTGACCTTTTTGTTTACAGGCTAACCATAATGCTGCCAGTTATGAGTAGAAAGCTGAGCGAGATAAAGCTCTTCAGAAAATCTAGTCTCTTCCACATGGCTCCAGGAAATCCAATGGTGCATGAGGTATGGATTAAGAGAGAGCAGGTAGTATAGGAGGAATTAATGTTAAAGTGGTCTGAGCCATCTACTCATGCAAATAACTTGTGACTTGCAGACCTATTCAAGTTGACACTCTTAAATATCATTTCTACTTATCAATGGATTACAGCTGTCAATTCTCAACCTTATGCCTTGGTGGATTATAAAACACCCAGTTCAAGATGGGAAGCTCAGATCATATGGATAATGAATGTCCCAGGCTTAAATGTTTGTTCTATATCAAGGCTTAGTGGCATAATGTTTCTGCATAACATGCTGTGTGTATCCTAGGTGAATATGTAATGGTTGTCCCTTTTCTGAGTGGAGGGATAGCCAAAACAAGTGTGTACCCTGATACATGTGTGGTTGCTAATAGTTTAGGTGATTGGTAAAAGACTTGAAAAGAATAGGATTGGAATATTGTTGACCAGGAAGAAAGGGGAAGAAGTATACCGAATATACCTCTCAGAATAGATATAAAGTGTGAAATGCTCATGTGAATGCTCACTAAAGGGCAATACAATATTGTGTATATATATTTCCATATATATATATATATATACATACATACACACGCAATATGTTAGGACCAAATCAGGGTAATTAGCATATTCATCATCGCAGTACTTTATCATTTCTTTGTGATGAGCATTTGAGCACCTCTCTTCTAGTCATTTGAGAACATACAAGAAAGTATTGTTAATTATTGATGCCCAGCACTACTGTACACCACTGGAACCCATTTTTCCTATCTAGCCATAATTTTGTGTTCACGAACTAACCTCTCCCTGTCTGTCCACCCCTTCCCCTTTTGAGCCCCCAGCAACCACAATGACCACAATTCTCTCTACTTCTAAATATATATGGCAACACAATATTGTTGTATATATATGGAAATATATATATATGGCAATAAGGCTATGCCTATGGAACCCACAGACTTTTTGGGTTTTTTTTTTTTTTTTTTTCCTTTTTGTCTTTTTCCGTGTCCGGCAACGGATCGCAACCCTCAGTGTTGCCCCCGTACCGGTCTGTATGTGGGATCCGAACCCTTGGCGGGAGCACCGCCGCACTTCCCAAGCGGCGCACTATAGCCGTGCGCCACCAGGCCAGCCCCAGCCCCCACAGACTTTTTGAGTTGACTGTTATAATAAGCTTTTATACAGACATCTCTCAGAGATATTGTGGGTCTGATTCCCAACCATCACAATAAAGTTCATATTGCAATAAAGCAAGTTACAGTGTTCTTTTGGTTTCCCAGTGCATATAAAAATTATGCTTACAGGGGCCGACCTGTGGCTCACTCAGGAGAGAGTGGTGCTGATAACACCAAGGCCACGGGTTCGGATCCCATATAGGGATGGCCGGTTCGCTCACTGGGTGAGCGTGGTGCTGACAACACCAAGTCAAGGGTTAAGATCCCCTTACCGGTCATCTTTTGAAAAAAAAAATTATGCTTACATTATATTGCAATCTATTAAGTGTGCAATAACATTAAGTATAAAAAAACAATGTACATGTCTTAATTTAAAATTTTTTCTTGCTAAAATATGCTAACAATTATCTGAGCCTTCAGTGAGTTGTAATCTTTATTCTGGTGGAGAGTTATCTCTTGATGTTGATGGCTGCTGATTGGTCAAGGTGGTGGTTGCTGAAGGCTGAAGTGGCTGAGGCCATTTCTTAAAACAAGATAGTAATGAAGTTTGCCACATTGACCCTTCCTTTCATGAAAGATTTCTGTATAGCATGTGATGCTGTTTGATAGCATTTTACTCACAGTAGAACCTATTTCAGAATTGGAGTCCCTTCAAACACTGCCGCTGTTTTAACAGCAATGTGATATTCTGAATCCTCTCAGCAATGTTCAGAACATCTTTACCAGGAGCAGATTCCAACTCAAGAAACCCCATTTTTTGCTCATCCATAAGAAACAACCCCTCATCTGTTGAATGTTTTTTCATGAGTTCACAGCAATTCAGTCACATCTTTAGACTCCATTTCTTTTTTTTTTTTCCTATGTACTCAACATTTTCATTTTATTATGTTTTAAATTTATTTATTTGTTATTCTTTTTTTAACACTCTAAGATGTTGTAGCAGAGTAGTTGGGGAGGAGAGGAAGAGGGAAAGGGGAGTGGGATATGGTGACAGGAGGGGGAAGGAGGGAGGGGGCATGGTCAAGGCCCATCGCTCTCCCTTCATTCCAGCAGGGGAGCCCAGGGGGCTTCTGGTGGCAGCTTGGTGGTCATTGTTGGGCTGGGTGCAGACATTGAGGGGATGTGGCTGAGGCCCTCAGTCCTCCCCACCCCAGCTTGGGAGCCCAGGGTGCATCTGGTGTTGGCTCAGTGGTCATTGCTGGGCTGGATGCAAACATTGGGGGTGTGCAGCTGAGGCTCTCTTCCATGCCAACCTTGGCTCAGGAGCCAATGGCACTTCCAGCAGGCTCGATGGTTGTCACTGTGCTGTATGAAGATGTCAGATGTGGCTGGGGCCCTTGGCCCCTACAGCCCCCGACCAGTGGTGGTTCGGTGGTCCTCACTGGGCTGGATGCAGACATCAGGGTGGCATGGCTGAGGCCCTCACCTCCACCCCCACCCCAGCTTGGGAGTTTTGGGCAGTGGCTTGGTCATCACTGGGCTAGATGTGGATGATGTGGGGGCATGGCCTCCCTGGCTTGGGAACCCAGGGGCCTTCTGGCCCTTATAGGTTTTATAGGTGTTCTTTGGTGGTATTAGACCTTTGCTGGTTAATATCAGTACTTTGTCTCTCATCCGTGCAGTTTTATTTTTTCTTTCATTTCTGTGTTGGATCATTCACTATTCCCACCACTTAAACTCTGCACTGGAACTAATTTGTTGTCCTTTGTTTACTTCTAAATCAAGGGAACTTCCTGTGGGAATGAGCACTTGAACCCCATGCTTGAGCTAAATTGCTGCTTTGCTGCTGATTCTCTGAGAAGAGCTTTTTGTGCAGCTTGGGTTTTAATTGTTGACCTTGTAAGCATTTGCAGGTCTGTCAGTTCCTGTCCACCTGGGTTGTGTGGAAACTCTGGTCTGGGCCTGAGTCTTTTCAGCAAACTGCACCCTCTGCTGTTCTATATTCCTGACTAGTCTCCACTGTATGGGCATGTACTGATTTGGAGAGCAGATAAATTGTCCATGCTATGCCCCGGTGTTCCCCCCGTGGGCTTGTCTCCCAAACTACCTGCACTCCAAACACTTCCCATGGGACAGGTCATGCACTGGCCCATTGTAATGACTTACTTCCTTCTGTGTGGCTACTTTTCTTAGTTGTCTGTGGTCCCTCACTCCTATGTGGGTCCATGGGAACCCTGTTAGTGCTCCTGCTGGCCTAGGGACCTTCAAGGCCCTCTTCTCCCCTGCAGCTTCCAACCAACTTCATATGAAGGTCACAGCTGCAGCTTTTGCCAGTTCTTGCTCCATGTGCCCACCAGTACCAACCTTGAAGTGGCTGGGGCTTGAAATGGTTGGAGCGGTCCTTCCTTTCTATCATCATGGCTTCTCCTGCCTTCATGAACTCTGTAGGTCTCTCCTCCTCTTCTCTTGAGCTCTAGCAGCCCCAGCTTGACATTCATTGCTTTTTTAACAGTTGTAAATTGGTTGATTGTAGGAGAGGGTAATGCTGTGGATCATCTATTTTGCCATCTTGAGTGGAAGACCCCAGGCTCCCTTCCTAATTCTAGTTTTATTTATACCACATGTGTAGTTACTTTCTCCACTGATGTTTTGAACCCTCAAAGTCATCTATGAGAGTTGGAATTAACTTCTTCCAAACTCCTGTTGATGTTGGTATTTTGACTTCTTATAAGTCATGTTCTTAAGGGTTTTTCAAATGATGATCTTTTCCAGAGGTTTTTGATTTACTTTGCCCAGATTCTTCAGAGGAATCACTGTCTATGGCAGTTGTAGCCTTAAAAAATGTATTTCTTAATTAATAAAACTTGGAATTGAAAATGACTCCTTGATCTATGGGCTACAGAATGGATGTTGTGTTAGCAAGCATGAAAAAATATATATTAATCTCTTCGTACACCACTATGAGAGCTTTTGGGTAATCAGGTGCATTATTAATGAGCAGAAATATTTTGAAAGAATTTTTTTTCTACTGAGTAGTAGGTCTCAACAGTTGGCTTAATATATTCAGTAAACCATGCTGTAAACAAACATGCTTCCATCCAACCTTTGTTGTTCCACTTACAGAGCACAGGCAGAGTACATCTAGCATAACTCTTAAAGGACCTAGGATTTTTTACTTTATTGGCCTCAACTTAGAGTCTTCAGCTGCATTAGCCTGTAACAGGATAGTCAGCCAGGCACTGGATTCTCTCTATATGAAAGTCTTGGAGTAAGCAGGACTGAAGCCATACTGGGACCTAAAACTGTATGTTTTAAAACATGGCACATTTTAAAAGGTCAGTTTTTTTCTTGGCATGCATTTCTCTGAGTTCCCTCTTTCCCCATGGTTATGTGATATTTTGAATGTGGTTATGGGGCAAGATGACATTATTTACATAAATGTAAAGTTGTTTTCCAGCCAGCCTGGAGTTGTAGACGTGCACGTCCTACTCAGACCCCTAGACAATGGCTAGGATGAGAGCAGCAGCCAGATGGAGCTGTGTGAGGATTTGCACCTGGCCCCTTGGATGTCCTCCTGCTTTTTATTTCCTGTGTTCTATTCCCTCCATCCCTTCTTTAAAAACCCTTCAGTAAATCTGAGTCTTGGAAATGGCTTTAGTCTGGCCATTCTCCTTTAGGTTTACCAGAAAAATAGACCAGCCTAACATCTCTCCTCAGGCCACTGGGATTCCTGAATAAAGGCTGACTTCCATTTTCACCAACATTTGACTTTTGAGTCATTTATTTTTATTTATTATTTTTTTTACCATTGTCACACGCATAGTAAAAATTTATCATACATATTTTAGCAAACACTCTTACTACAAATTTCAATATCATTAATTTTATTTTTTTTATTTGTACTTTTATTTTTTTAGGTACTTTATTATATATACATGTGGGGTACAATGTTGATTTTCAATAATTGTGTACAGTGTATAGTGTGTAGATCAGTATAGTTAGCTTGTTCATCATTACAATATGCAATCATTCTTCATGTCTGTTGACCAATTCCTCATTAGCCCCCTTCCCTCCACCCTCCACTCTCCCTTTTTTCACCTCTAGTTCTCTAAAAGTTCAACATACTACTGTGATTGTTC
>NW_007730195.1:27414-47664 GCF_000696425.1 Galeopterus variegatus
TTTCTTTCTTTCTTTCTTTCTTTCTTTCTTTCTTTCTTTCTTTCTTTCTTTCTCTCTCTCTGTCTCTATTGTTTGTTTGTTTATTTATGGATTCAGCTCCAAGTTATGAGTGAGAGCATGTGGTATTTCTCTTTCTGTACCTGGGTTGTTTCACTTAAGATAATTTTCTCCAGGCTCATCCATGTTGCTGCAGAAGGTAGAAGTTCATTCTTTTTTATGGCTGAGTAGTATTCCAGTGTGTAGATATACCACAATTTTCTTATCTAGTCATCCATTGATGGACATTTAGGTTGTTTCCATAGCCTGGCTATTGTAAATAGAGCTGTGGTAAACCTTGGAGTGCAGTTATCTCCTCAACCTGATGTTTGTCAATCTTCTGGATATATCTCCAGTAGTAGGATTACTGGATCATGTGGAAGTTCTACCTGTAGTTGTTTGAGGAAACTCCATACTATTTTCCATAATAGCTGTACTAATTTACAGCCCCACCAACAGTGCAGAAGGATTCCCCTTTCTCCACATCCTCACCCACATTTGTTGTTCTCTGTCTTTTTTTATAATAGCCAGTCTGATTGGGGTAAAGTGATATCTCAATGTGGTTTTGATTTGTACTTTCCTGATGATTAGTGATGTTGAGCATTTTTTCATATACCTGTTGCCATTTGTATGTCTTCCTTTGAGAAATGTCTATTCAGCTTTTTGCCCATTTCTTAATTGATTTTTTGCTGTAAAGTTGTCTGAGCTCAGTGGTTTATTTTTGAAAGGGGGCAGGAAGCTGGACTTGTACCCTGTAACACTTCTAGACAGCATCTTCTTCTAAAATAAGGCTGTTTCATTCACACTGAAAATCTGTTGTTGAGTGTGGCCACCTTCATCAATGATCCTAGCTGGATCTTCTGGATAACTTGCTGCAGCTTCTACATCAGCACCTGCTGCTTCACCTGGACTTTTATATTACAGGGATGGCTTCTTTCCTCAAACCTCATGAAACAACCTCTCTTAACTTCACACTTCTCTTCTGCAGCTTCCTTACCTCTCTCAGCCTTTGTAGAATTGAACAGAGTTGGGGCCTTGCTCTGGATTAGGCTTTGGCTTACGGGAATGTTGTGGCTGGTTTGATCTTCTATCCAGACCACTGAAACTTACTCTACATCAGCAATAAGTCTGTTTTGCTTTTTTATACTTTGTGTATTCACTGGAGTAGTATTTTTAATTTCCTTCAAGAATTTTCTCTTTGCATCCGCAAATAGCCTATTTGCTGCCAGAGGCCTAGCTTTTGGCCTATCTTGATTTTTGACATACCTTCCTCACTAACCTTAATCTTCTGACTTTTGATTCAAAATAAGCGGTTTGTGACCCTCTTCCTTTCACTGGAACAATTGGAAGCTTTTTTTTTTTTTTTAGATTGTTAACAGCAAATGTTTTTCCATAATTGAAGCCAAGAAGGATTTATAAATGCATTTTAATACCTTGCTGATAAAATAACATTTCATCTTTGCATTCTGATAAGGAATATAGGAAGATATTGGTAAAAGCTTTGATGTATCTATTACATATTAGTTGGCCTAATTTCAATATTGTTGTGTCTTAGGGANAGCTTTGATGTATCTATTACATATTAGTTGGCCTAATTTCAATATTGTTGTGTCTTAGGGACTAGGGAGTCCTGAGGAGAGAGAGAGATGGGGGAACAGCTGCTCGGTGGAGCAGTCAGAACACACATAACATTGATCAATTCAGTTTACCATCTTACATGGACATGATTCGTGGCAGCCCAAAACAATTATAACAGTAGCATCAAAGATCATGCATCACAGATCACCATAACAGATATAATACAATGAAAAAAAATGAATTATTGCAAAAATTGCTAAAATGTGACACAGAGACACAAAGTGAGCACATTCTGTCAGAAAAATGGTGCCATTAGACTTACTGAATGTAGGGTTGCCAGAAAATTTCAATTTGAAATAAATGCACTATCTGAAAAGCACCATAAAGTGAAGTGCAATAAAATGAGACATTCCTGACATTGAACTGCTTTTGTTTAACGGTCTTCAATAACTTTTTCTCTTCTAGAGCATAAATTGGCAAACTGTGGCCCCAGGCTGCCACTTCTTTTTGTGAAGGTTTATTGAAACATAGCTATTCCCATTTACTTATGTATTGCCTATGGCTGCTTTTGCACTACAATGACAAAATTGCAAAGTCACAACACAGATCCTGAGGCCAGGTATGCCTAAAATATTAACTCTCTGCCTCTTTACACAAAAACATTTGCTGAGTTTTCCCCTAGAGTCCTGCAGTAAAGATTGGCATAAGGCCTTATCTCCTTCATAGTTCCTCCTTTATATACCAAGATGTATATTCTGCAACAGCATGAGAGGGAGTTTTCCTTGGCGTTTTAGCAGAGGCTTTTAAGAATGAATGAAATGTCCTAGAATATCTATACCAAATTATTAGGATACCAGTTTTGTAGTTTTGTTTTCTTTAGCACTCACCCTTACTGATGTGGAGATTTGTCCGAAGAAGCCAAGCAAAATCATTTATTTGAAGAGAATGATTGGTTTATTCTGTCTTTTCTCATCCAAGTAAAGGGAAAAGCATCTATAGAAATAGAAATGNTAAAATATTAACTCTCTGCCTCTTTACACAAAAACATTTGCTGAGTTTTCCCCTAGAGTCCTGCAGTAAAGATTGGCATAAGGCCTTATCTCCTTCATAGTTCCTCCTTTATATACCAAGATGTATCTTCTGCAACAGCATGAGAGGGAGTTTTCCTTGGCGTTTTAGCAGAGGCTTTTAAGAATGAATGAAATGTCCTAGAATATCTATACCAAATTATTAGGATACCAGTTTTGTAGTTTTGTTTTCTTTAGCACTCACCCTTACTGATGTGGAGATTTGTCCGAAGAAGCCAAGCAAAATCATTTATTTGAAGAGAATGATTGGTTTATTCTGTCTTTTCTCATCCAAGTAAAGGGAAAAGCATCTATAGAAATAGAAATGAATCTCTCAGAGACACAACAGCTGGGCTTGATTTATATCTGAATAAGTCTACAAAGCAAAATACAGTCATACAATGATTAGAGCAAAGAGAGTTGCTTAGGAATCGCCCTTCCAGAGTTCACTGGGGTAAAGCTTTCTGTTTCCCATGGGCCATATATAAACTCTGTTAAGGGGGCTTGACATGGGAATCTTAAAAAGGAACTCCTAAAGAGTACCACATTAAATGGAAAAGTAATCTCAACATATAAAAGCCTGTGTACAAAACAACATAAGAAACCAGGGGCATAGTAATGTCCTAAGGTTCAGTACCATTGAAGGAGGCATCACTTGTATCAGGAAACTTATAGATGAGAGGGAGCACGTGAAAGGATTTCAATAAAACCTGCAGGCGTGCTGTGCAATAAAGTGTTAACTCAGCAGGCTTGGGGTTCTCAAACCCTACATATTCCAAAGAAAGGGATGACTCTTAACTGGCTCTTGGCAGATAACTTTCAAGCCCTTAGAATGTCCTACCTGGTAAGAGTGTCTTTATATACCTGGGGATCTGAGCCATGCCGGACAGTTTATGCTAACAATGTGACTTATGGTCAATACTATTTTGTTTTTCTGGAGCCCACGGCCACACTGTATTAATCTGAACTCTGAGTGGATCGGAGACCAAGTAGTTATGGTCAATCACATGGGTCCTCCAGGCCTACATGACTAACCCCAAATCAAAACCCTTGAACAAATTCACAGGCAAGCTTTCCTGGTTGACAACAGTTCTTATTTGTTGTCACACATCATGGCTGGGAGAACTGAGTGCTATTGGTAAAACTCCCCTGGGAGAGAACAGTCTGAAGGGTGTCTGTTTTCCCCAGACACCACCCTTTGCTCCTTTTTCCTTTGCTGATGTCAATCTGCACCTTTTCACAGCCATAAACTGTAACTGTGAGTATAACAGCATTTCTATGTTCTCTGAGTATTTCTAGTGAATCATCACACCTGAAGGTGACCTTGGGAACTCCTTAAACAAGAGCCTACAGAAGAATGAGTCTGCATTAAAACATGTACATGACTGAAAGCTTCCCTAGCCAGCAGACAATTGTATAGGACACTAACTAAATAAGACATTTTCTCCTTCTTTCCTCTCCCATGAGTTCTCACTCTTTTGTAATCATAAAGGCACCAAAAGCAGAATGGATGATAGTAGAACAGTAAAGAAACCTTTCCCGTATCAGGTTTTCAGGTATAAATAGGGTCTGAAAATGGTAAAAGGAGCAAGTTTTATATTGAATAACAGATTGAATTTTTATTTTTAGTCTGCACTGGACTTAATATGTAAGAGTGACTACAGAAGCTGTGGGATCTGCCTAAGGTTTTGTACTTGAAAGGGAAAAATAATGCAACAAAATATGGAGGGGGGGCAGTGGTGGGAAAAAAGAAATTTGCTTTCTGCTTTCATGCTACTGAGTCCAACTTCTTTTTTTTGGTCCATCAATAGGATATATTTTGGTATAAATATAATGTTATATTTATACAAAATTTATATCAATCTAATTCATTTATACACACTCATTTAAATTGAAATTATAAATATGACAAATTATAATTTCAATTTAATCCCATTATAATTTTAATTATTTAATTATAAATTCAATTTAAATGAGTGTGTATAAGTGAATTAGACTGATATAAATTTTTTTGATTCTTTAAAAAGATTTACAAAATTTGCAAACCTATATCTAGACAGACCAAGAAAAAGGAGAGAAGATCAAAACTACTAAAATCAGAAATAAAGCAGGGGCATTATTATATTGTCACTATGGCTTTTTGTGGTGGTATGATTTAGTTTCTTCCTCCTTCTCATTTACATTTTTGTCCTACCAGTGGGTTTTGTTCTTTCTTGTGTATTTGTGGTAGCAATTATAGTTTTTCAGATTCCAAATGCAGGAATTCCTTGAAGATTTCTTGTAGGGCTGGTCATATGGTCCTGAACTCCTGTAGTTTTTGTTTGTCTGTAAAATATACTATTTTTCCCTCATTTCTGAAGGATGGTCTTTCTGGGTATAGTATTCTTGGCTGGAAGTATTTTTCTTTCAGTATTTTGTGAGTGTCTGGCAGCCACAGCTCTGGTGGTAGCTGTGCTGGGCCACCTGTGTGGAAGTGGTGTTTTTTCAGTGTGCTCCTTGCCTTCTTCCAGGCCGGGTATGCTGCCCTCGGCTCCTGCCTAGGACCCTGGGCATGCTCCATTTCTTGCCTCTGAGTCCAACTTTTTAAATAAATACGTTGCACATGTATCTCACCTAGACAAGGCTTTTATGTATTCTATCCTTTTAATGTGCAGGCATCCAATATCTACATTACATTGCCTGAGGAACAAAAATCAAGTGACCCCTGTCAAAACATGGGATTCCCAATAACTTAGCATTAATAAATATCACTCATACCCAGACTGGAACAATACTTGGGAAATGAGAAAAATACAAAACTATTTACCATTCAAAGTATTTTCTGTGTTTTTTTTTTTTCCTTGAAAAATCTCTACTGTGCCCTATACTTTGAGCCTTGTATTTTCTAAGTCATGTGTTTTCTTTTACTTATTTACTTATTTAAGACTACCTGTGACACACATTCAAGAATAGTATGGTTCCAATGGGTGCTGTGACTGTAGTTCTAGGCACTTATTATGGGTGCATAGCCAAAAATTTAACAAGCATGTTTATTCTGTGCTCATTATTTCCCAAATACAATTTTAAGCTGTTTCAAGCTGTTCATCATAAGTAACAAAGTGTTAGAATTTTTCAAATATTTATTTCATTAATCTAGGGATTTTATGTCTCAGATACTTGCTACATTTGCGATTTTATGGTTACAGTCTAGTCACAAATAAATTTTTCTTTCTAAGCATACTCTTGATCTCACCGAAATTCCATTATCCTGATTATATTAGTTGGTGAAATACCAAAAAGCCGAGAAAAGTAGCCTTTCCTTGTGAGCATTCTGCTTCTCAAGTATTAAATTCTTCTTCATTTAAAAATCAAGCCACACAATTGGCAACAGTACCAAAATGAGGTATCAGAGTACCCTACATTATAGAGGGAGGTGGAAGAGAGGAGAATGAAATCAATAGGAATTGAAGACAATATTTGAAAATTAAGTACATTTGAGAGACAGTAACGCAAGCCTGAGATTTTTGGGGAGAATTTTCAGTTCTCAGCAGGAAGTAGCTCAGCCTTTAGGAATGACCAGAGAGCACCTTCAACAAGAACATAGGATAAGAATCAAAGCAGAGCCCAGAATCAGAAATGTTTTTGACTCTTTAAAAGGATTTACAAAATTTGCAAACCTATATCTAGACTGACCAAGAAAAAGGAGAGAAGATCAAAACTACTAAAATCAGAAATAAAGCAGGGGCATTATTATGTTGCTCACAATTTACTTCAAATAGACATCACCCCAGGGGTTTAGTTCTTCTTAAGTATTAATAATCAAACCTTTTTTAATCCCAATTGTCTGGCAAAGTCTGCTTGCTAGTTAAGGGTTTGCTGGAATTATGTTCTTTCAGCCTTTGTCTTTGCTGTGTGTTACTTTTTTTCTCCTTGAATTTTTTTTTTCTTGTCTACTCATTCTTTATGAACTCAAATCTTTGATATAGATGGTTGCTCATGATTTTTTTTTTTTTTGAGGAATATTTACTTGTTTCCTTGCTGAAGGATTTTTATAAAGTGAAATTTGGTATACTGCTTCTGCCATCTCCTGGAATTCCTCACATTTTCTGATATATGTTCTTGCTTTTAACTTCTAGTGACAACCAGATGAATGTTTTGAAGATTTACATTCCAAATTCTAAGTCTGCTAGTTGGGCCCCTTTTTCATGGTTGGGACACTTAAATGGCTACCTAATGCTTTTTGTTGGGCATACTAACGGGCTATGACTTGTATTAGGAAACAGCTGCTAATGACACGAGGCTTTCAAATGACTTTATTGTTGCTGTTAATATATGTATTTTTTATTAAAGTCTGAACATATTACTCAATATATTTATTCTTCTCATTTTTGGGCCCCTTCCTATCTTTGAATGAAAACATAAAATATTTATGCTTTTTTATTAACTAAATTTTTGTGATGGAAGTATATAAATATAGCTATATTTATAAAAATCCATAACAATTCTTTATGTTTGTGTGTGTGTGCATATATATATATATATATGTGTATATATATATATATGCTTTTATAAAATCAATTTAATGAAAAGTAAATGACATAAAATTAAAATGTCTGTTATATTGCCTAACATAAAATGTGTTATCCATCTAATTTTACTATTGCTATTATATAATATTACTATTTTTATTTTACAACTAGTTATGTAGTTGCTATTCTAATAGAAACACAGTGAAATCCTTTTAGCTTATTTCAGGCAGATATTTTCAATGAAGCTCAATGACCTATCACAAAACATAATGAAAGAAGTTGGGTTAAATGGAAAAGATGTACATAGAGTCCTGTTTGTTGTCTTCAACTTTGAGAGTATTACCAATCATTCCAGATATGTTTATGGGAATGTAGGTTTTCTTGTATTCATGCAACACTCCAGCTTCCTCAGGACACAGAAAGAAGCCTGTTTCAATTTGCTGCTCCATAAAATCAGCAGAAACAAATGGCTGATAGATAGAAAAATACTGGTACATTAGCAAAAATCTTTGCCACAACACTGCCTGGATTAGAATGGGCCCACTTTACCATAGTATTGCTAAAATACGTGATGAACAGAAGTAGGAATGAAATCATGAATTTCAAGGCTCTTGCATGGGCCTCTGTGCTAAGATCCTTAGGACCTGTACCCTTCATCTAGCTGTTGTGAGACCATAAGGAGAGGATTAAGAGGAGAAAGGAGGTCAGTGGTGCTACAAAGGCAATGGTGAACATTGGGTTATGGAGCATCTGAGGAGATGACAAATTGCATTTCTCACTATGATGTTCCATGTCAAATTTCTTCCACTATTTAGTTGGTTTCTGATCAGGCTCTTAGCTATCGCATCCTTCAAAAGAAGGCACAAGCACAAAGAGAGGATTGCCCCCAATACAATAATGAGAAGCACCTTGTGAATTCTGCATTTCATCCAGAGGAAAACAAGATTAGAGAAGTTGGCTATCTCAAGGAAATAGAAGACACTGAGACAGGTGGTACAAGCCATGCAGAAATAGTTGGATTCTGTCCAGAGGATATCTAAACTTATCATTAAATTCTTATTACAGAAAATATTCTCATAGTTTACATGGAAAACCACGTGTAGAATTATTAAGCACAGCAGAAATATTCTCAAAATTATCAAACAGATGAGAATAAAGTCAATCAGGTAGAACATTCCTCTTATCTAATCAATGCAGTTAAACAATACAATAAGTTCATTTCTCCAATTCCCCATTATGTATTTTATGGCAGAAATTATTATAAATACATTCTTCAATGTACTTGCCATGCCTGAGGATAAGGAATCTCTGCTTTCTTTACATCACTGATGTATAAATGAGGTGTTATAAATTCATGCCTCCAAAGCTTTAATATTCAGTAAGTTTCTCTTTCTTGTCAATGGCCACTGGCAAAGAAAGTAATGCCTCCAGTGTGCCCCGAGACAAAGTAATCTTTGGGAAAACCATCTTTATTTCTCTCAAAATCTCAACTAGTGATTTTCAAGATATGTATTTCATTACCTGCTGCTGGAACACTGCATATAATTTGTATGTAAAGCTATTCATTAGAATTTTAATCCTGGTTTGTTAAAATGCAAAATAGAGATAAACATTTGAATGCCTTTTACTTCTTCTTTTCCTTAAGATTTAAACTTTTTTGATTCATTCACCTTAGTTATAAGCTAGAAATATTAAACCCATTTAGAAAATATGGTGTCTTGGGGCCGGCCCGGTGGCGCACTGGATAGTGCGCCGCTTGGGAAGCGCGGCGGCGCTCCCGCCCGAGGGTTCGGATCCCACATATAGACCGGTTCCCGCTCACTGGCTGAGCGAGGCGCAGGAGCGACACTGAGGGTTGCGGTCCCGTTGCCGGTCCTGGTCCGGTGTGGGGGCGACACTGACGGTTGCGATCCGTTGCCGGACACGGAAAAAGACAAAAAAAAAAAAAGAAAGAAAGAAAATATGGTGTCTTAGTGAATCCTCTGAGAAGCAAGGAAGTCACTGGGAGAAATGCTTGTGTGGGAAAGCAAGAAGGGAGCAGACAATGTGGGAAGAGCTGTTATATTGATATGTAGGTCTGACCCCTGTGCAGGAAAGAAGGAGGGAAAGAAGGAAGGTGTTAAGAGCAGAGCAGTACTGAGAAAATTTCAAGATGTCCAGTGGGGAGTTCTCAAGCCCAAGATGCACATCAGAGGAATCCTGACCCTCCCAGGATCAGTCGGCTGTTGAATCTCTGCCCTGCTCAGTCACCAGAAGGGAGCAGCTCATAGAAGTGAATGGGCTGATGGAATTAAAATCATAGGAACTGTGACTGTCAGCTATCGGAGAAATATAATTATTATAACTGTGTTAGTTAATTAGCTTTATACAAAGGAAGAATAAATGCATATCTCTATGACAGTAGGTAGTTTTGCAACTTGGAGCCAGGTGCCTGCTGAAGTTGGGCTCCTGCTCTCCCACAGAAACTGAGAGATACAGATGCTTATTTTCAACAAGAAAAATTAAGCTTCTCACTTCTAATTTGTATATGCCTTTACATGGTCAATTATGCTGCATCCAGTCAGACATCTCAGAGGTGCATTTTCCTAATTTCTGCACACAACAATTAACTCAAATTATGGTCAAAGTTTATCTTCATTGCTCACCTTACCAATACATATTATGTATAAAGTACTCAAAGGTTAAGTAAACACAGAAAATCTGCTGTCTAATGCTATACCAGAATCTCTTGTTGTCTGGAGCAGTATTGAGATATGGGGTCTGCAAACCTCTTCTTGGAGCTGGGTGAGCTTGTGGCTGCTTCAAGCATACAGTGGAAATGACATTATATGACTCCTAAGGCTGTCATAAAGATCCATGGAGTTTTTGCCTTGGTCACTGGAATGTTTCCTCTCACACTTCTGAGCCACTCTGTAGGAAGTCTGACAAATCTGGGATCATCAGCAGGCTGTGAGAGAACCCAAGCGACATGAAGAGGCCCCCTGTAGGCAATCTGGTCAACCATTCCAACTGAGCCCAGACTTTGAATCATCGCAACCCAGTGACAGATACGTGAGTAAAGAGTCTGCTTGTTGATTCCAGCCTTTCATTTGAATAGCAGTCAGCTGAGTATTAGAAGGTGAAGCCCCAGATATTTTGGAACAAAGACAAGCCATCTCACTGTGCCCTGTCTGAACTCCTGACCCACAGAATTTGGGAGCATAATAAAATACTTACTATTTTGTACCACTGTATTCACAACTGATATTTTTTTTTTCTTTTTTGTTATTGTAGTAAAACATATACAACATAAGAATTGCCATTTTAAGCATTTTTAAACATACAATTGTGTGGAATTAATTACATTCACAATGCTGTGCAACCACTACCTCTACTTCCAAAATTTTTCTGTCATACGGAGCATAAGTTCTGTACCCATTAAGAAACACTTTTGCATTATTCTCCCCCTCCCATCTCTCATAACCTCTATTATTCTTCTCTCTGTAATTTTTTAAAATTTATTTTTCTTGGGCCGGCCTGGTGGCGCACTCAGTAGATTGCGGCACTTGGGAGCACGGCGGCACTCCCACCGAGAGTTCGGATCCCATATAGAGACCAGTCCGCTCACTGGTTGAGTGCGGTGCGGGCGCGACACCGATGGTTGTGATCCCGTTGCCGGTTGCGGTACGGGCACGACACTGAGGGTTGCGATCCCATTACCGGTCATGAAAAAAGACAAAAAGGAAAAAAAAAATTATTTTTCTTAAATGCCCATGATAATTGTGTATGTTTATGGAATACAATATGATATTCCTGTACATTTATACAGAGTGCCATGATCATATCAGAATAGTCAGCATATCCATCACCTCAATCATTTGTCACCTCTTTGCTTTGGGAAAATTCAACATCCTCTCAGTCAGTTACTAGAAATTACAGAGTAATTTGTTGTTGATTGTGCTCCCCCAATATAACTCAAGAACACTGTATCTTATACCTCCTACCATTTTACACTTTTGCATCCATTGACCACCTTTGCCATCCTCCCTTCCCCCTACACTTAACAGTCTCTGGGAACCACTACTCTACACTCTACTTCAATGAGATTACCTTTTTGAGATGCCATTTATGAGTAAGTGCCATCTTTTAGAATTTTTCTGTCCACTTTCTTCTCTAAATACTTTGCTGACAGTAACATGCTTCCTCAACAGAAGCAACCAGGAATCTTCATTTACATACAATCTACACACACTGAACATGGCAAACTGAAATATCAAACGTGATGCAGAAAAAGGAGAAAATTGCACCTCGAGATTTCTATAACTCCATGTGGGGAGAGACACAGTTATTATCCTATGCCCTGTCTCTAAAATAGCGCTGATGAGTGTCAATCTCCATCACCGACACTGCCTCCTAGGCTGCCATCATCCGCATTCTCCTCTGATTACTGTGACATCTTCACAGTGGCATGTCCATGTATCAGTCTTCTCATCCTCTGGTTCATCCTTTACAACACTGTCTGACAGATACTTCCAAAAATGCAAACTTCCCCTTGTGATTCCTCTGGTCAAAGTTCTTTACTGGGTTCTGATTGTATGTTAAATAAAGTCAACCCATAGGTATGGAATAAGACCCGACTGGTCTTCCCATGGCATGAGCACACTGAAGCCCCATCTCTCCTCTCATCCCCTCCCCTCTCTCCACCCTCCCCATCTGTAGTGTGATCTCCTGAGCCCCAAGCACAGTCACAGCGCCTGCTTCCCTTTTTTTACCTTCACTTGAGCTCTGAACTGAGCTCAGGCCCAGCGAGGCAGCTGAGAGCAGGACCAGCAGCATCTTGAAGGATCTGGAGTTGCTCCCAACTCTGCTGGGACAAACGGGGCAACTGCCTTTATAAGGACGGCAGAACAGAGGCACCTTTAGGCTTCATGCCACGTGACAGCCTAAGCTTTTCTTTGTTCACATCAGGTCAGCTGTATCTTTATTGCTTTTCAGGACATTGCCCCAACAGGATGGTCTGGGTAGGATGTTATATGTGTTTCATTTCCAAAAGGTGCAGCATGTGACTTGGGCAAAATCTTTGAAGAAACAGTATCCAAGCAATCAACACAATTATTAGAATTGATGTTTCTGCATCATCTGATTTTTAGTCTGTTTGAAGAAACTCTTATTCTGTCTTTCCATTGTGTTTTCCGTGTGTGTGTGTGTGTGTGTGTGTGTGTGTGTGTGTGTGTGTGTGTGTGTAAAGTGATAATATCACCAAAAGTGAAGATGGACAATATCTCTGGCTATTCCTTTATTGCAAGCTTTACCATTCATGCTGTGTGTGTACCTATGTGCATGATATTTGGCTAAAGTTTTGATGCCATAGAGGTCATTTCTGTTGAACTTGGAGATGTGTGAGGACAACATGCACTTGAGCACAGGTGAATGACACAAGGTTGACCCTCAGCCTGCTCTGGCCCATAGAGATTGTCCAAGACTGTCTGGATCTGGCTCTAATCAGGGATGTCTTGGTGTCGTAGAACACAGATGACCTCAAGCTTTCTATTCTTATTTATATCTTTGGTGGTTATCTAAATAAAAGTGGCTATGAAAACAACCATGGAATTTCTAGAACAAAACAAGATGCATGCATATTTCTTTAATGAACCACAATGTTTCATGTCTCTAATACTTCTCCCATGCTCTTCCCCATTTCTAGCATGTTCCATAAGATTCAATTTGGGCCTATTTCTTCTAGGAAATATGTGTAATTACCATCAATGATCACAGAGTGGCCACAGTTATACTCTCAAGTAAGGTGTCCAGTTACCCCTGTCTGAGCCTCAATTGCACTTCATGTATCTTCTGTTTTTCAGTCAGTTTCTACACTGTTTTTTTTTTCAGATTTTTCTTCATGACTGAAGATTTTCTTGGTAATATTCCAATACACATTCCCCAGGCTTATATCTGTTTCTCTTTTTAGAATGCTTGTTGAAGAATTTCTTTACTCTCCTGTTAGGGTTTATAGTATTCTTCACCAGATCTGGTTTATTTTTTATTTTGAAATTTGTCAGCAAGTTAACATGTTGCGGACAAGCCTATTTTAGTTCCATGCCCCGGTCACTTTCTGTTCAGCATCTGATTACTCAGTTACATGTGCTAGTTTTTGGTTCAACCTTTTCATTGAAGATGTAGATTGGTCAGAGTCACCAGTGCCACTTACCATTGCAGATTTTGTGTACATGTCATGTTATTGCTCAGTGCCATGCAGGGCTGGTGATCATTTAAGGATAACTTGGTTGAATTAACAGGCCCTCAACTGGGGTGGACAACTGAATCCTATGCTGTATGTGTGGGCATCTGGCCTGGCCCTGACCCTAGAGGTGCAGGTAATATTGCACATGTTATCTCAATACAGTGGGGCTTGCTACAGGTAATGTTACCCCTGCAAGGTGACACTGCTGATTGTCTTTTCCCCCAGGCATGTTTACAGATGTATTCTGCAGGGGGCTATATCAGCAGCTGGCAATTCTTCTCTGGCTCTTTGGGAGACAGAATGGATCTAGCAGGGCTTTAGATGCTTGGGGATGGCAAAAGGCAGCTGTTCATGCCTAGCAGTTCCCACTCTCTTATTGGCATGACTGCCTCTGGTATTCCAGGCACAATTTGGGAAAAGAAACTGGAGAAGAGTGGTCCTGACTAAGAGGCTCATAGTTGACTCTCAGGTATGAAAGGAACATCAGAGAGAGAAGCAGAGACCAACCTGCTCACACTATGTGGGTGGCTCTGGAGCAGAAGTCCTGGTAGAAGTCAGGCTTATGCTTGTCTTTTTCACCTGGAAGGGAGCATACAATTCTTCCAAGCATGCCTCAGATCAGGCCCTGCCCCTAGCCTTCTCCAATGTCAGCAATGCATCAAAGAGTCTACTGTACCATGAAAAAATAAATATCAGCTAGGAACTCAACACATGCAACCAAAACAGAAGGTCCGGAAGAGCTGAGAGAGATGACTGTGTTCAGGAAGGGTGGGGTTACATCAAAGCCAGGACAGCAGGCAGCTCAGGACCTTTAGGTAAGTGGAAGCCCTCAAGTCACCCACCTGCCTTCTCTTGCATGTGTGAAACTTAACATGTCCCTCATAGAGTTCTTGGTTAACACATCCTGAAGCCTGCTCTTTCCTGTAGTAATTTACTAGTGCTGCCCTCACAAAGCAGCATAGACCAGGTGGTCTAGACAACAGAAATGTATTTTCTCAGGCTTCTGGAGGCTAGGAGTCTAAGATCCGTCCATCAACAGGTTTGCTGTATTCTGAGGGCTCTCTCCTTGGCTTTCAGAGGGTCAACTTCTCACTGAGTCCTCCCATGGTCTTTCCACTATGCACATGCCTCCTGTGTCTCAAAGTGTTTAAATGTCCTCTTCTTACAAGGACAGCAGTCGCACTGGATTATAGTCAACTGGGACAGCTTCATTTTAACTTAATCACTGCTTTCAAGGATCTGTCTTCAAATACAGTCACATTCTGAGATATGATATGTTAGGACTTCAACATATTTATTTGGAGGGGACACCATTCAGCCATACCACCTCCCAGTTTTTTCTCAATTAAAGATAGCTTTCAGCCCATATCCCTCACCCATCACCACCCCTTCCACAGGAGATGGGAGGTGGGTCTGCAGGGCTTGAAGTTTTTCCCCAGTCACTCTTCACTGGACTGAAGATGAGTATGGTCTGTTAGCAGAGCTTGGCCTCTGCTGGCTTCCTGGTCCCTTAGAACAGAATACCTGAAACTGGAATCAAGCTGAGACTTCAGGTCAAGATGGCAGAATAGGCGGTCCCCAGTGTCACTCTCTCCCACAAACCAACCGATTTACAACTATAAAAACATAATATCAAGTGCGTACGGATTGGGGAGACATCCAGTGGGGGAGGCGGAAGCTCTGCGAAGACCACATGTCCAGCAGGGCTGCCGCCACACGATCCAGCAGACAGGCTTCACTGCCACCACCTGGCTCCATTCCCAGCCCGGCCCAGTGTCCATGGAGCTGGGAGATGTCCAGCAGGGGAGGTGGGAGTGCCGTGGAAACTACAGTGCTGCCACATGATCCAGCAGCTCAGCCCAGTGTGTACAGTGCAGAGAGATGTCCAGGAGGGGAGGCGGAAGCTCTGTAGACACCACACAACCTATGGGGCCATCACCACGTGATCCAGCAGGAAGGAATCACTGCCACCACCTAGCTCCATCCTCAGACTGGCCCAGTGTGCATGGAGCACAGCGACGTCCAGCAGAGGAGATAGAAGCCTGGTAGAGACCACATGTCCTGTGGGGCTGCTGCTGCATGATCCGTCAGGTAGGCTTCACCACCACCATCAAGCTCCATCACAAGCCTGGCCCAGCATGCAAAGAGAAGGGAGACGTGAGCAGGGGAAGTGGAAGCTCCACAGAGAACACACACTCTGTGGTACTTACACACATCCCAGGAGCCTGGCCCAGTGTATGCGGAACAGGGCGATATCCAGCATGGGAGGTGGAACCTCAGCAGAGACAACACAGCCTGTGGTACTGCCCCATGACCCAGCAGCCCAGCTGAGTGCATGCTGACCAAAGAGGTGGCTCCCTGGAGAGGCCCAAGACCCAAGGCAACCAC
Organism: Galeopterus variegatus; assembly: GCF_000696425.1. Taxonomy (NCBI): domain Eukaryota; kingdom Metazoa; phylum Chordata; class Mammalia; order Dermoptera; family Cynocephalidae; genus Galeopterus; species Galeopterus variegatus. The sequence goes on from NW_007730195.1 coordinate 43,212, forward strand.
ACACACAAGGCACTAGTGTCCAACTGAGCAGTCACTGAGGTAGCCATACCAAATTGGCAACCCCAGCAACATCTTAGTCAGACAATAGTGTCAAACCTGTGGACTGTAAAACCCCCTGCCACAATGAATAAACATCAAAGAAAAGATGCCAGAAACACGAAAAATCAAGAAAGGACACCACTAAAGGGTAATGACTCTCAAGCTTTAGATCCTATAGAACAAGAATCCCTTGAAATGTCTGACAAGGAATTTCGAGTGATAATTCTAAGGAAACTGTATGAGATACAAGAAAACTCAGCTAGACAATACGATGAAACAAGGAAAAGTATACAGGATCTGATAGAAGGAATGTATAAGAAAATCAATGCCCTGAAAAAGAATGTAGCAGAGCTTGCAGAACTGAAGAATTCATTCAACAAAATAAAAAACACAATGGAGAGTTTAACCAGCAGGCTTGTGGAAGTTGAAAAGAGAACCTCTGAACCTGAAGATGGGCTGTTTGAAATAACACAGGCAGAAAAAAGAGCAAGAAAAGAAAAGAAAAAAGAATCAAAGGCATTGAAGAAAATCTGAGAGAGATATCAGACAAGCGTAAGCACTCAAATATCCTAGTCATGGGTATTCCAGAAGGGGAGGGAAAAGGAGATTGCATTGAAAACATATTCAACAAAATAGTGGCAGAAAACCTCCGAGGTATAGGAAATATCACAGATCTTCAGATTCAGGAAGCTCAAAGATCCCCAAACATATTCAATCCAAAAAGGTCTTCTCTGAGACATGTTATAGTCAAATTGGCAAAAGTCAAAGACAAAGAGAGAATCTTAAAAGCTGCAAGAGAGAAGCATCAAATCACCTATAAGGGAGCCCCAATCAGACTAACATCAGACTTTTCATCACAAACCCTAAAAGCTAGAAAGGAATGGGATGATATATTCAAAATACTAAAAGACAGAGATTGCCAGCCAAGAATACTCTACCCTGCAAGGCTACCCTTCTGAAATGAAGGGCAAACAGTATATTTCTCAAACAAACAGAAAGTGTGGGAGTTTCCCACCACACCACCACCCTTACAAGAAATTCTCAAGGGAGTACTGGGTTTGGCTCCTGAAAAATACCTAACACTGCCATTAAAAACCCAAGAAAAATAAGAACCCACTAGTATAATAAAATGGCATTCATGAAGAGAAAACAAACAAATAAAAAGTCTATCTACAACCCAGGAAAGCAACAAATACAGAGAACTAACTGTACATCAGAAAAAAGGAACAAAAGACACCTAAGACAACCAAACAATAATCAATAAAATGATAGGAAAAAACAACACTTTTCAATAACAACTCTTAATGTAAAAGGCTTAAATTCCCCAATCAAAAGACACAGATTGGCTGTCAGGATTAAAAAGGAGGACCCAACTATATGCTGCCTTCAAGAGACCCACCACACCCATAAAGACTCACATAGACTAACAGTGAAAGGCTGGAAACAGATTTACCATGCAAACAGAAAAGAAAAACGAGCTGGACTAGCTATTCTTATAGCTGATAAAATAGACTTTAAACTAAAAACCATAAAAGGTGACAAAGAGGGACACTATGTAATGATAAAAGGATTGATCCATCAAGAAGCCATAACATTCATAAATATATATGCACGCAATGTTGGAGCAGCCAGATTTATAAAACAAACTCTATTAGACCTAAAGAAAGAAATAGATACTAATACCATAATAGCAGGGGACCTGAACACCCCACTGTCAATATTGGACAAATCATCTAGGCAAAGAATCAGCAGAGAAACACAAGATCTAAACAATACTCTAGATCAATTGGACTTGGCAGATATCTACAGAACATTCCATCCAACAACCTCAGAATATTCATTCTTCTCATCAGCACATGGATCACTCTCCAGGATAGATCATATATTAGGTCACAAATCAAGTCTCAACAAGTTCAAAAAAATTGGAATTATCCCATGTATTTTCTCAGACCACAATGGATTAAAATTAGAAATCAATAACAAATGAAATTCTGGGAACTATACAAACACATGGAAATTAAACAGCATTCTACTTAATGACATATGGGTCCAAGAAGAAATCAAGCAGGAATTCAAAAAATTGATTGAAACTAATGAAAATAACGATATATCATACCAAAACCTGAGGGATACTGCAAAAGCAGTACTAAGGGGAAAATTTATCGCATTAAATGCTCACTTCAGAAGAATGGAAAGATGGCAAGTGAACAACCTAACACTTCACCTTAAAGAACAAGAAAAACAAGAAAAATCCAATCCTAAAGTTAGCAGATGGAAAGAAATCACTAAGATTAGAGCAGAATTTAACGAAATTGAAACCCAAATACAATACAAAAGATCAGTGAATCAAAAAGTTGGTTTTTTTGAAAAGATAAATAAAATTGACAAACTGTTTGCATGGCTAAAAAAAAAAAGAAGAAGAGAGAAGATTCAAATATCAAAAATTAGAAATGAAAAAGGTGATATTACAACTGATTCATCTGAAATACAAGGAACCATTCGAGACTACTATAAACAACTACACTCCCACAAATTTGAAAATCTGGAAGAAATAGATAAATTTCTAGACACACGCAACTTCCCAACTGACCCATGAAGATGTAGAAAATCTGAACAAACCAATAACAATAAAGAGGATTGAAGCTGTTATCAGAAGGCTTCCAACAAAGAAAAGCCCAGGACCAGATGGATATACAGCAGAATTTTACTAAACATTCAAAGAGGAATTGACACCGGTTCTTTACAAACTATTCCAAAACATTGAAACAAACGCAAATCTCCCAAACTCATTCTGTGAAGCAAACATCGTCTTGATACCAAAACCAGGTAAACATACAACTAAAAAAGAAAACTACAGGCTGATATCCTTGATGAATATAGACACGAAAATCCTCACTAAAATACTAGCAAATAGAATACAGCAACAGATACGTAAAATTATTCACCATTATCAGGTGGGATTCATCCCAGGGATGCAAGGTTGGTTCAACATATGCAAATCAATAAATGTGATACACCATATTAATAAAATCAAACACAAGGACCATATGATCATCTGTATAGATTCTGAAAAAGCAGTTGATATAATTCAACATTCATTCATGACAAAGACCCTCTATACGTTAGGTTTAGATGGAAAGTATCTCAACATAATTAAAGCCATATTTGATAAACCCACTGCCAATATCATCATGAATGCAGAAAAGCTGAAAGCTTTTCCTTTCAGAACAGGAACAAGACAAGGATGCCCACTCTCACCACTTCTATTCAACATAGTGATGGAAGGACTAGCCAGAGCAATCAGAGAAGAGAAGGAAATAAAGGACATCCAGACTGGAGAAGATGAAGTCAAACTGTCCCTGTTTGCAGATGACATGATCCTATATATCAAACAGCGTAAAGCCTCCACAAAAATCTCTTGGAGTTGATAAATGATTTCAGCACAGTAGCAGGATACAAAATCAACACGCAAAAATCAGTAGCATTTCCATTCTCCAATAGTGAACATGCAGAAAGAGAAATCAAGATAGATTGCCCATTTACAATAGCCTCCCCAAAATAAAATAGTTAGGAATTGAGTTAACCTAGGATGTGAAAAATTGCTATAATGAGAACTACAAACCACTGCTGAGAGAAATTAGAGAGGATAGAAGAAGATGGAAAGACATCCCATGCTCTTGGATTGGAAGAATCAACATAGTGAAAATGTCCGTAGTACACAAAGTGATATACAAATTCAATGCAATCGTCATCAAAATTCCAGTGACATTTTTCTCAGAAATGGACAGAACTATGCAAACATTTATATGGAATAACAAAATGCCACACACAGCCAAAGCAACGCTGAGCAAAAAAAAATAAATATATCTCTAGTCATAACACTACCTGACTTTAAAGTATACTAGAAAGCTATAGTAAACAAAACAGTATGATACTGGCATAAAGACAGACACACTGATCAATGGAATAGAATAGAGAATCCAGAAATCAACCCACACACCTACAGCCATCTGATATTTGAAAAAGGCCCCCAGCCTATACACTGGGGAAGAGACTGCCTCTTTAGCAAATGGTGCTGGGAGAACTGGATATCCATATGCAGGAGAATGAAACTAGACCCATACCTTTCACCATACACTAAAGTCAACTCAAAATGGATTAAAGAATTAAATATACACCCTGAAACAATAAAACTTCTTAAAGAAAACATAGGAGAAACACTTCAGGAAATAGGTCTGGACACAGACTTCATGAATAAGACCCCGAAAGCACAGGAAACCAAAGGAAAAATAAACAAATGGGATTATATTGAACTAAATAGCTTCTGCACAGCAAAAGAAACCATTAACAGAGTTAAAAGACAACCAACAGAAATACAAATGTTAAAGGCACTTCTTGCAAGGGCCCAGAAGAA
>NW_007730195.1:48105-74960 GCF_000696425.1 Galeopterus variegatus
GAACTCTCATACACTGTTGGTGGGACTGCAAAATGGTGCAGCCTCTATGGAAAATGGTGTGGAGGTTCCTGAAACAGTTGCAGATAGATCTGACATATGACCCAGCTATCCCAGTGCTGGGAATATATCCAAAGGAATGGAAATCATCAAGTCGAAGGTATACCTGTTCCCCAATGTTCATTGCAGCACTCTTCACAATAGCCAAGAGTTGGAACCAGCCCAAGTGTCCATCATCACATCAGTGGATATGGAAATTGTGGTATATCTACGCAATGGAATACTACTCAGCTATAAAAATGAATGAAATACTGCTATTGCCTCGACATGGATGGACCTTGAGAGAATTATATTAAGTGAAAGAGTCAGGCACAGAAAGAGAAATACTACATGTTCTCACTTATTGGTGGGAGCTAAAAATAAATAAATAAATAAACACACACAAAAAAAATGGGGGGGGGGGAAGAAGACATAACAATTGCAATTCCTTGAAATTGATACAACAAGCAAAGAGAAAGGACATTGTTGGGAGGGAGGGGGGCGAAGGAGGAGGGAGGGAGGTTTCCATAATGGGCCGCAATAATCAACCACATTGTATACTGAGAAAATAAAAATTTTTTTAAAGAAAAGATAGTTTTTTCACCCAGTTGTTCAGAAATATCTGAGTCATTTTGATATCTCACTCCTCCAGGCACAGCCCATTAGCACATCCTTATGGCACTATTTTAAAAATATTCCACATATGACCCATGGTATACATGTACTATGAGGCCTTGGTTCTTGCAATGATTCCCTCTCTCTGGAAGACTTCAATAGCCTTTTTCCTGGTCTTCTCAACACTCTTGCCCTCTACCACATATCCCGTATGAGCTCTCCTGATGACAGCCAGCCTGATCTTTGACAACACAGAAATTAGATCATATCACGTTCTTGCTTAAAATCACCTAAGCCTTTCCAATTGTACTTGTAGTAAAATGTAAAATTCGTACCCCATCTACCCCAGCTGTCTCAGCAGTACCTGTCCCTGGACAGAGATAGGTACCCCAGGGTCATATCAGCAAAGCTATTTCTCACCTGGATGCACGTGAATGTGATGGCTCAAAGGCTCAGGGCCAGGTTGTTCATGTAAGAGGTGAGCTGTTTCTCTGATGTCGACGTGTGGGTGTACTTTGGGTCCACTAGTTGAGCATGAGTCTGCCAGTGGCCCTTCTTCTGTGCCAGTTCTGGGGTATAATGTAAGGTTGTGCTCTTCTCTGCAGTTAAGGAGCTGGACTACCAAGGGCAGAGCTTCTGAGCCATTTCTCAAGCAAGGCCACTTGGAAGGGCCAAGGAGAGACCCATTCAGCAGCTGCACAGGATTTTGTCAAGAATGCTAGGCAGGCCTGCAGAAGTGGGTCTGGGCAGCTGCTTTCCAGTCAGTGGGCAAGGCCACTAGGCAGGCCGGCAGTAAGAGGGCCTGTCCAGATCCTTCATTGGTAGTGGGCAGTACTGCAATTCATTTCTGCAGTGGAGTGACCCATTAGCTCCTTCTTAGCAGTCAGCAATGCCACTAGGTAGGCCAGCAGTAAGGGGGCTGGTGCAGGTACTTCTGGGACAGCTGTCAGGACTGCAAGCCTTCTGGACACTTCTCCAGGAGAGGTGGATTTACTTTATTTCCACTGGCCTGCAGTCATACTTTTTAGTTGAGAGACCCATGATCTGTCTTTCTGGTTGGAGGCTCAGGTGCACACGACTCAGTCATCTGGTGGATCTGGGAGTTATGGGAGCAGTGGGATGTATTCCACCTAAGAGGATCTGCCTGTCTGATATATGGCCAGGAACATGGGTGTGCATCTGTATATGAGTACTAGAGGAGGCTTTCCAGACTGCAGAACTGGAGTCACAGCTGCTGTCAGCCCAGGCTTTAAGCCACCAGGATCATGGCCTTGTAGTCTCTGAGATGAGTGTGCTGGGATGAGGGAACAGCATTAAGGCTGGGGATGCACAGTGGCTACTGGCCCCAGAGCAGGGCATGCTCCAATTATGGCTCTGGTTTCAAGATGGTGCTGTCCTGCATCCACCTGGATCATGAGGGTGGTGGTAGGGAGTACACAGTCTCTGGTAGTGTTCTAGAGTGAAGCAGTATGTATATTCTAGACCACTTCCCTCACTTACCATTATTTAATTAGTAAACATTTCACCATTACAGTACCAAAAATTTATAAATATCTTTCATTTTTGCTAACGATTGTAATGTTTATCCTTTTCTCTTATTTTAGGTATTTAGGTTGCTTTTTTTATGGTGGAAATACTAGATAGGACTGTATCCAACATCCATTTACTTGGTCATTTGACAAACACCATGCTAGGCATCAGGGACAAACTGTTGAGCTAAACCAGATCCAGTTTTTCTCTAATGCAGTTTCAATCCTAAGGCAGTGCTGTCTAAAAGAAGTTTTTGAGATAATATAAATGTTTCATATCTGCTCTTCAATATAGTATCTAGTAGATATGTGGCTATTAAGGGCTTGTAATATGCCTAATATGATTCAAAATCTGAAATTTATACTCCCAACTAAATTAATTTATAGTAAAACAGATACATGTGGCTTGTGACTACTATTTAGGACATTGCAGATCTGAAGGAAATGGGGTTATAATTAAAATAAATTCACCCATGAATGCATAATTACAAACTGAGATAGACCTGACAAAGAAAATGAGCACAATCCCATGCAAGTTCATAACAAAGTCTGAGTAGCAGTTTACCAGCCAAAGGGTAGGTAGGGAGAAGAGACGAGAATTCTGGGTTCTGGAAAGACACTCAATAAATATGTTACACACAAAGTAGTCCTAAGTGTAACAACCAATAGTTAGAACATAAAGCGTGTGCAGACAGTACCATAGGCCCAAAGGAAGAGTGTGTTTTAAGTAGGACAGAGTTGTAAACAGTGTCCATCATTGCTGAGAATCAAGTTAAGATGAAGAGTGAAAAATGTTCATTGATTTTAGCAAGCTGGAAGTCACTGGTCACCCCAGGATGTGCTGTTTAACAAAACAGTGAGCATAGAAGCCTCCATTTAGAATCCTGGGTTGCCATTTGGCTTGATTCCTTAGAATATTGGCATAATTGCTTTTCCAACATATAAATTATGGTGACTCTTAAGTATGAAGAGAAACTAAGTGTCAACACACCTGTGGAGGCAATATTCATCCAATGAGACCCAAAGAAAAAGACAACAGAGAATTTAGCAGAAAAAGGGACACAATAAGAAACACAATAAAGTTTTTAGAGACACTTTAATTAAGATATTTTGAGAGACAGGTGGAGATACCACATCCTTGAAATGTAATAGAATGCTGATAAGTAACGGTGAGACCAGATAATAAAAACAAACATGGGCATTCTAAACTCAGTTGATAATAAGTTCAATAGAAGACAAAGTTAAGGAAGTCCCCTATGAAGTGGAAAGAAAGGAAAAGAGATGGTCTAGAGGTGCAATGAAAATTAAAAAATTCAACTAACATGAATTTTAGACAAAGAAAACAGAAAACTATGGTAATGAAATTATCAGTGAAATACCACAATATATTTCCTAGAATGTAAGGATGATTCTCCATGTAGAAAGGGCCCAGTGATCATACACAAGCCCGTACTTACCATTTGCAGGACCCAGTGCAGGAATACAAATGAAGGCCCACATGCTAAATATGCACAGGAGACAAAGCTGACTAGACCCTAGTTTCAGGTGACATTTCCATCCAACTCCAGCAGCTTATTCTTTGGAAATTGTCCTTGGATATACCCTAGAAGACAAAGGAGCTATGTGTCTCACTGCACCAACCCTGACACTGCAAGCTGGGGTATGGGGTGAGAGGTGGGGTAGGCTTTCTTCTGAAGTAGCAGGGGGGAAACTGGATTGGGGCCCAGGACTGCCCTGGTCAAGCTCCTGTGGGATCTGCTAGGCAAGACTTTCTCCCTCATGCTGTTGTGAGGCACCCTCCCACAAGAAATGCACTTACACACGACTCGTGCAGAAAAGGGCAGTTCATTCACTCCAGCTGGCCAGCGTCCATCTCCCAAGGAGCAACCAAGGAAGAGCAGCATTGGGCCTTGGTCTCATGGTGTTTTTAAAGGCAAAAACTACATCCTCTTGGCATACAGGTTTGTCCAGGTGTACAAAGCAAGCTAGGGAGCTAGGTCACAGAAGCCAAGAACAAGCCGTTAGAGCAGCAAGCATACAACTTTCATTGTATATGCTCCCATGTAATAGTCCACTGTGAATGGTTCCTGTTTCCATGTAATCGTTTACTGTGTATGGCTCCTGTTTCTATGCAATGGCTTTTGTTTCTATGAGAAAGTCAACAGTTTCTCATGCAGAAGGGGGGGTAGTCTGCAGGTCAGACAGGGGGCAAAATGAAGTTACTTAGGTTAAGCAAGCAATTCTACAGAAGCAGAAACAGTATGTTATGAGGGTGTAAGGAGATCTCTTTCAATGCTTCACTTCTGATTTAGGATGTGCAGGACATTTTACAAAGTCCCCAAACTACACTAATGAGCAAAGAAGTGGCAGGGAGTGTGGTTATGGTGGGAGAGGGTGAATGTGTCTGGCTCCATGTGCTCATTGTTTGATTGGAGGTGAATAACTCTAAACAAAACCAACCCCTTTTCTCATGCCCCAGAGCAGAGGATGTGAATTTATTTCCTGTACAAACTCTCAATTCTGCATCCACAAGTCTGGAAAACCCTTCTTCAGCCTGTGCACCTCTTCCATAACTTATCTTTTTATTACCTTGCTAAACTTTTAAAATATTTTATAATGAGGGTAAAAGGACTGAACCATACCTTAGGTTTTGGTGTGTGGGTGTGGGGCCCCTTCTAAAGTGCAGGGCCCAGGATAAAAGCCTCTCTCAGAATACTGCATACCCAACACAATCAACAAAACTAGACCCACATCAATGTCAACCTAATTAAGTTGCAGGAATTCAAAGAGGACCCTGAAGATTCCAGTGACAAAAGCTCATCCACAGTGAAAAAAGACTCAGAATGACAGGGGAATGTTACAAGTCAGAAGACAGTGGAACAGGGTCATAATACTTCTGCGTGGAAATGATCATCAACCTAGAACCCAGTATTTCTAGTGAGATGGTAAAATCAACTGTGAAGATAGACTAAACATATTTTCAGACCGAAAAGTTCTTGAAAGCTTTTGCCTCTGGTAAAATCAATTACAGGAAGCTGTGTTACTATGTGACTCATGAGAAAAAAAAAAGGAAGAAAGAAGGAAAATATATGTGTTAACTCAAGATACTACATACTATTTCAGAGCAGAAAAGGGAATTTCCAGGAAAACACAAATCAATCCAGCACAGTCCATGTTAGAAACAAATTGAAGAGAGTCAGGTTGTGATAGGGGTCAATTGGATTATGAAGGATTGCAGTTGGGAGGCTTTTCTTTCTCCTGTACTGTACACACTTTCCCATGATGACAGCAAATGTCCGAGACTCTAAGAGTATCACTTGGATGCATGTCCTGTCCTTTGACATCCTGAACATGGCAGCTGACTATTTCCAAAGAAAGGGATTAGAGACAAAGACAGAGATGGAGGAGGAGAGAGAGACAAGTGAAGAAACTGAAAAACAAAAATTAAAACCACAGTTTATTTTACAACTTAATCTCAAAAGTGACATTCAACCACTTCTGGCATGTTCAATTGGTCACACACCCTGATCCAGATATAATATGATCAGGAAGTGCACAAGAGTATGAATCCCAGGAGGCAGGGATTTGGGATGCTGGCTGACTCACAGTGACCATTATGTTGATAAACAAAGCAGGGTAAAGATATTGAGAGGTTTTGTGTATTCAGAGAAGGACTCAAGGGGCTGACACATGAGCAGTTTGAATAAAATGACAAAGTATGCTTTAGAAAGGTAGGAAAAAGCTTGATATATTGGAGGATTATTAAGAAGGCCAGAGTAGTTAGTGTTACGTCAAATAGGTAGAGAGAATCAATACAATCAAATCTAGACAGGAGCCCCATATTGTAGTGCCTCAGCTACACTAATATATTTTGGATTTTTTCTTAAGCAATTAAACTGACAGTTTGCAGTCCATGGGAAAATTTTGAGAAAAAGTTAAAAATGTATTTAAATTGGTTACAGTGGGAAATGATAGTCAAGGCTAGAGTAGAATCATTATTTGACAAAGCTAGAAATGAGGCTGGCTTACATGGGCCATTAATACATATGGTGAAAAGCAGTTGCAGTTGAGATTTGGTTTGAAGGTAAAACTTTAAAATAGCAGGATGTTGCTATAGTTCAACAGACACTAAGATGTGTCAGAAGAGAGGAGCCCATGATTCCTAGTTGGCTTCAGCAAATACATGAATGTAGATGCTATTCATTGAGAAAGAGATGAACCGGGGGTAGAATAAGTTAGTGGGTTCAGGAGTAAGAAGCAGAGATGCAGAAAATATGAAGTCCCTGAAGGTTATGAGAAGATGTTCCAAGAAACATCATGGGATCAATGATGTATTAGTCATCTCTGTTGCCTATAACAAAAACATCTGAGATGGGGTAATTTGGAAAGAAATGGTATTGATCAGTCATAGTTTTCGAGACTGGGAAGTCCAAAGTCGAGGTCACTCATCTACTGAGGGCCTCGTTGGATCGTAGTGAGTTTCACATCAATGCATGGTGTCACGGTGAGAATGGCAGGAGGAGAGAGAGAGTGAGACAACTTCTCATACATTTAACATTTGAAGCTATCAGAACCACACCTATGACCACCATTAAACCAAGAGTGGATTAATCCATTCCCTAGAGTACAGTCCTCACAATCAAATCACCTCTCCAGGGCCACCTTCAAATGACCACAATGACATCCCACAAACTCATCACCTTGTCACAGTGGGGATAAAGATTTCAGTGTGAGCTATAAGAGTGGATTAATCCATTCCCTAGAGTACAGTCCTCACAATCAAATCACCTCTCCAGGGCCATCTTCAAATGACCACAATGACATCCCACAAACTCATCACCTTGTCACAGTGGGGATAAAGATTTCAGTGTGAGCTATAAAGGACGAATGTATCCCAACTCTATCAAATATAAAGAGGTCAAGTGAGATCCATGACTGAGAACTGACTCTTGAACTTGGTAGAATATGAAAGCCTAGGATGACCCTGACAGAAGAAGTAAGGGGAGTGTAGAAGCCTCTATTGAACGTGTGAAAACAAAAAAGGGAGGTGAGGCAGTGGGGGCAATACCTACAGACAAGCTTCTCAAGGAATTTTGCACTAACGGAGTCACACAAACAGTGTGGAAGGAAAGAGGCAAAATCTTTCATTAGACAGTACGGTATGGAAGCCACCGTGACAGTGAAAGATAAAGGCAAGGAGGCTCACCGAGGACAACAGCAAGAGAACATGGCTACAGTTGCATGTGTGTCAGTCAACAAGGTGATGACAATGGGGAGATTATTCTCTTTGGGTTTATTTGAATTGCATAGTAAAATGAGGCCATGGGTAGGGTGTGGCCAATTTCCTGATATTGAACCATTCCTGCAATCCACTTTCACCACGGGACATCATTCGTTAAGCCCACTGTTAATTTCTTTACATACTCTTGAGTATTTTCCCTGATGGAATATTTTCGCAATCCTATATATGTTGTTTAATGCACCTTACACAATGAATTCAAATATTTCTTACGCTTTCTGTATCTCAGGAAATGTAAATATTATGACTGACACGTACTATAATCATATAAAAATTAGATACTAAAATTTGCCGTGTCCCTAGATTTTGGAGGTGAGAGTGTGAGGTGACAGGGCAGAGGTTCTTATCAAATTTTTCCGTGTCTCATATGTTTATTTGGTATTCAACATTCAGTAAGCTTCTGCAGTCAAATTTGGTCACTGAACTTGCAATAATGGCAATTTTCCTGTAGTTTCTGATCAGAATAGGGTTTGACATCAAATTCCCTGATCTTTATGAAATCCACACTGTTTTGGTTCAAAATGGTGAGGGATATGGGGAAGTACAGAACTGAGGAGGGATGAACTAGAGGAAAAGAGAATACTGAGTTTCAGGGAAAAGACCCCTGCCAGGACATTTATATCCCCAGAAACTAGTACCTATTATTTTGGACATGGTAAGGATTCCTCAGTCACTCCACATTCATCTTATTTCTCCTTGTTTCTTGTTTCCATAAAACAACAAGAATGTCTGTAAAAGGTCTGAAAACAATGACTTAGAAAATGCATTTGTGCTATAGATGCCAGGGAAGGGGGACACTGGAACTCTGTCACCTGGCAGCTGGCTTATGGCACAGGAGGAGGGAAGCTTGCCGGGTACATCAGTGCCAGGGGTCCTGGACGTTCTTCCACTGCGTTCATGGCACTCAAAATCCACACCCACAAACACCCAGAAAGGCAGACGGCAATCAGAAATTGGATGCAGACTATTTTATTGGTATGTTGGAGATAGAGTTACGACCACATAGTTCCAATTTCAGGGCTTTCTGAATGACATTGTCTTCTTCTCCTTCTGAAACAAACAAACGAGTAAGTTTATAGGGAAGACTTGATGTGGCAGGAAGTTTCTAACCCCTTCCTGGTGTGACACAGGTGGGTAGTTGAGAGCCCACCTTCGCTCCCTGTCCCCTGCTGCCATCCCCCTTTCCTTCTTGATATCTTGCTGTTCCCACTTCCTATGTGCCTGGCAGACAACGTGCTCTGCATTGTTGCTTAAAAGGTGAAGAACGAAAGATTCTTCTTAGGCTGCTTGTCTTTTGGTTGCTACTGAAAATGTCCAGAGATATATATACAAAGATGGTCACTGAAACATGCATTTACAACAGTAAAAAACTGCAACCAGCCTAAATATCAAATAGACAGTGTGGGTTAAAGACATCCTGGTACCGCCACACAATGGAGTAGTGTGCTGCTGTGAGAAGCAAGAGCTTGTTAAAAATACAAGAACATGCTGACGGCTCCCAGAAACTCTACATAGAAATAGTCACCAATGGGGTCTAGGACTATGCAATTTCTACATTTTTCCAGTTGATTCCTTGGCACATAAACGGTTGCAGCTGGAACTAGGGACGTTGACAGAGTGAACTTGAACAATACCTGTCATTGACTTTCATAATCCTCAGATGATTCTTCTGAGGAAGGTGGAGGAGATGTAGGTGGAGGAGGAGGTGGTGGACGTTCATATTCAGGTTCAGGTTCAGGTGGTGGTGGAGGTTCAGGTTGAGGTTCAGGTTCAGGTCCAGGTTCAGGTTCAGTTGGTGGTGGGGGTGGTGGTGGAGATGTAGATTCTTCTTCAGGTTCAGAAGAATCACGCAGACGGTACAATACTTGGGGAGGGGGGGGGCCTTGTGGACCCTCAGCAGGAAGTGGGGGTGGTCCATTGCGTGGGCGTCCTAGTGAGGGTTGTTCCTGGGCTTCATCTACAGGAAAAGGTCCTTGTGGCTGCTCCTGTGGGCTTTGGTTCCCAAAGTCTGCATGGGGACAGCACAAGAACAGATGAGCTTAGTGATATATGACTCTGTCCTCTGTTTACCTCTCTGACCTTATCACACAGTCCCTTTCTCCCAAAACTGGCCAGTCCACTGCCAACTTCCCTCGTGCCCCCCGCTTCCTTTGGCAGAAGTCCTCTTCTGGATACTGGCAGTAATGTAAGGCTCATTTCTTCACTCCTGGGACAGGTATGCGCCCTTCAGCTGGGTAGGAAGGGAGTTCTTGGATACCTGAGAATGCTCAGAGGATACCGTCAAGAAAAGAAGAGAAGCAAAGAATCAAAGTGGCAGTTGTGATGCCACTTATATCTGGGGCTACGTGAGTGACTTCCTAGCTCTGACTACACCTCTGGGCCCCTGAGCCCCATGTGGAAACTAGAGGTGATTGCTCAAGACCCAACACACAAGTAGAGAAAGAGAGAGAGGAGAAAATCAAAGTGATGGCCCACATGTGACTCTCCGTATATCTGTTGCAAACTTCTACCAGCCACAGGGGCATAGTTGAAGTGAAAAATGCAGAGAAAATGGGTCCAGTCAGTCGTTTCTTTGCATTTCTCCCTCAAGTCATATAATCATTTAGAGGACCTTTGGTGAGGAAGGAAGCAGTTGAGGGGCTCGACGTACAATGAGTCTGCATGGGGACAGCACAAGAACAGATGAGCTTAGTGATATATGACTCTGTCCTCTGTTTGCCTCTCTGACCTTACCACACAGTCCCTTTCCCCCAAAACTTGCCCGACCACTGCCAACTTCCCTCATGCCCCCCGCTTCCTTAGGCAGAACTCCTCTTCTGGATACTGGCAGTAATGTAAGGCTCATTTCTGCACTCCTGGGACAGGTATGCGCCCTTCAATTGGGTAGGAAGGGAGTTCTTGGATACCTGAGAGTGCTCAGAGGAAACCGCCAAGGACAGAAGAGAAGCAAAGAATCAAAGTGGCACTTGTGATGCCAGTTACATCTGGGGCTACGTGAGTGACTTCCTAGCTCTGACTCCACCTCTGGGCCCCTGAGCCCCATGTGGAAGCTAGAGGTGATTGCTCAAGACCCAAAACACAAGTAGAGAAAGAGAGAGAGGAGAAAATCAAAGTGATGGCCCACATGTGACTCTCCGTATATCTGTTGCAACCTTCTCCCAGCCACAGGGGCACAGTTGAAGTGAAAAATGCAGAGAAAATGGGTCCAGTCAGTCATTTCTTTGCATTTCTCCCCCAAGTCAGATAATCATTTAGAGGACCTTTGGTGAGGAAGGAAGCAGTTGAGGGGCTCGAAGTACAATGGAGGGATCAGAATTCGGACCAGGTTCCAATAGTCTGTCATCTCTCACCTGTTGCTCCCGTCCTGGAAAAACAGGCAAAGCACTCCTGTGGCCATCTCAGCCTCTAGCATTCAAGGATGTGGCCCTGTTTATGGACCCCATTATCAAGGTTGGCTAAGGTTTGCCTATATCTCAGGGTCCTAACACGAATCAGTGCCTGACAAGGACATGATGATAAAGAGACAGTGGAGAACTGAGAGATTCCTGGGGAGGAAAAGGAAAAGTTGATTGAGGATTAACTAGGATTCACTTCCTAATAAGGTGGAATCATGTGCATGGCTGACATCTCTTAAAGAAGCCCAGGATGAAAAAATATATATATATATAAAGAAAAGAAGCCCAAGATGAAGTGAGAAATTCAACCATGAATCTCTCAAGGCTCACAAGTGTTCAACAGGGGAAGGGGACTCCGACTACAGCCTCTATGTCCCCCAGTTAACTCATCAGCCACTCTCTGTGACACTGTTGGACAGGGAGGGAATGGATAGGGGCCCGAGGATTGCTGCTGAGAGGAGTATGGATAGTAGAAAAGCCCCTTCTTGTCCTCCCACAGTCCCTCAGCACTCAATGCTAACTTGTGTCAAGAGTTCTGCGTATTTCATTTAGTTTCCTTACAATACTTACTCTATATTTCTTGTCTGTCACTTCAAAGAGTACCTGTTCTATAGGATCTAGTGTTTGAGCCTTTTTAATTTCCTTTGGTAGTGATGCACTTTCTTGATTTTTTCTATTTCTGTTACCTTTCCTTTGGTGTTTTGTCATTGTGACCGTGGATATCACAGTCCACTCGCTTCCCCCTGATGTCTGGCTTCGATCATGTAGGGACTGCCGCTTCTGGGCATCAGAAAATAGCCAGGGCCAGAAGTCCCACCCTGCCTGCCTTCCCGGCATGGCTGGCTCAGGGTGTGGGGTCCACGAGTCTCATAGCACTCTCCTGATGGCTGGGACAGCCTGGGACTGAGGTTCCACCCTGCCTGCCTTCTCCAGATGGGCTGGCTACTGAGAGATTCCTGGGGAGGAAAAGGAAAAGTTGATTGAGGATTAACTAGGATTCACTTCCTAATAAGGAGGAATCATGTGCATGGCTGACATCTCTTAAAGAAGCCCAGGATGAAAAAATATATATATATATAAAGAAAAGAAGCCCAAGATGAAGAGAGAAATTCAACCATGAATCTCTCAAGGCTCACAAGTGTTCAACAGGGGAAGGGGACTCTGACAACAGCCTCTACGTCCCCCAGTTAACTCATCAGCCACTCTCTGTGACACTGTTGGACAGGGAGGGAATGGATAGGGGCCCGAGGATTGCTGCTGAGAGGAGTATGGAAAGTAGAAAAGCCCCTTCTTTTCCCCCCACAGTCCCTCAGACCTCAATGCTAATTTCTGTCAAGAGCTCTGGGTATTTCATTTAGTTTCCTTGCAATAGTTACTCTAAATTTCTTGTCTGTCATTTCAAAGACTCCCTGTTCTATAGGATCTAATGCTTGAGAATTCTTAATTTCCTTTGGTGGCGATGCACTTTCTTGATTTTTCATATTTCTGTTATCTTACCTTTGGTGTTTTGTCATCGTGACCGTGGATATCACAGTCCACTCGTTTTGCCCTGATGTATGGCCTGGATCCTGTAGGGACTGCCGCTTCTGAGCAGCAGAAAATAGCCAGGGCCGGAAGTCCCACCCTGCCTGCCTTCCCGGCATGGATGGCTCAGGGTGTGGGGTCCACGAGTCTCTTAGGACTCTCCTGATGGCTGGGACAGCCTGGGACTGTGGTCCCACCCTGCCTGCCTTCACCAGATGGGCTGGATTTGGGTGTGGGGAGTCCAAGTCTCTTAAGTCACTCCTTGAGGTGGAGACCGGCCTGGGCTGGAAATCCCACCCAGCCTGCCTCCTCCAGCTCCGCTGGCTTAGCTGGCTTAGGGTGTGGGAGTCCCAAGGCTAAGTCTCTCCCAGTGGCGGGACCAGCCTGGGCCAGAAGTCCCAACTCGCCTGCCTTCTCCAGCTCACCAGACTCACGGTGTGGGAGTCCCAAGGCTAAGTCTTTCCCAGTGTCAGGACCAGCCTGGGCCAGAAGTCCCAACTCGCCTGCATTCTCCAGCTAACCCGACTCAGGGTGTGGGAGCCCCAAGGCAGTTAGGTCTCAATATCCAGAATATACAGGGAGCTGTAACAACCTTACAGCAGGAAAACAAATATCTGAAAATAAAAAACTGGGCAGAGGAGCTGAATGGGCTTTTCTCAAATGAAGATATACAAATGGCCCACAGACACATGAGAAAATGCTCAACATCACTCAGCATCCGTTAAATGCAAATCAAAACCGTACTAAGATACCATGTCACTCCAGTTAGAAAGGCTAACATCCAAAAGACTGTGAATGATAAATGCTGGAGAGTTTGTGGAGAAAAAGAAACTCTCACTCACTGTTGGTGGAGCTGCAAAATGGTGCAGCCTCTATGGAAAATGATACGGAGGATCCTCACACAATTACAGACAGATCTACCATATGACCAAGATTCCACTGCTGGGAATATACCCAGAGAGATGGAAATCATCATGCTGAAGGATCCCTGAACTCCGATGATTACTCTGAGAGCTGGAACCAGCCCAATGTCCATCGTCTGATGAGTGGTTATGGAAACTGTCTTTCACCCACACAATGGAATACTACTCTGCTATAAAAAAGAATGAAATGATACCATTTGCAACAACCAGGGTGGACTTAGAGAAAATTATATTAAGTGAAACAAGTCAGGCACTGATAGAGAAATACCACATGTTCTCACTTAGTTGTGGGAGCTAAAAATACATAAATAAATAAACACACAAACAAATAAAGGGTGGGGCGGGGGAGAAGACAGAATAACCACAAAAATTCCTTGAACCACTTAAGTCAAGTGAACAGATACAATGTAGGGGGGAGGGTAGGAGGTAAAGAGGAACAGGTAAAGGGGCGGGAAAATCAAGTACAATGTAGTTTGAGAAGTAAAATAAAAATAAATAAATAAAATAACATATTATTTTCACTTAAAAAAAAACTTAAAAGAGCTCTGGGTATTTCAATGTCATCTTTTTTTCACATTTTTCTGCCCTCTTCTTCTCTAAATACTTTGCTGACCTGACGTGCATCCTCAACAGAAGCAACCAGGAGACCTCATTTGCACACAACCTTACACACACTGCACACGGCAAANTGCTTGAGAATTCTTAATTTCCTTTGGTGGCGATGCACTTTCTTGATTTTTCATATTTCTGATATCTTACCTTTGGTGTTTTGTCATCGTGACCGTGGATATCACAGTCCACTCGTTTTGCCCTGATGTATGGCTTGGATCCTGTAGGGACTGCTGCTTCTGAGCAGCAGGAAATAGCCAGGGCTGGAAGTCCCACCCTGCCTGCCTTCCCGGCATGGCTGGCTCAGGGTGTGGGGTCCACGAGTCACTTAGGACTCTCCTGATGGCTGGGACAGCCTGGGACTGAGGTCCCACCATGCCTGCCTTCACCAGAAGGGCTGGCTTTGGGTGTGGGGACTCCAAGTCTCTTAAGTCACTCCTTGAGGTGGAGACTGGCCTGGGCTGGAAATCACACCCAGCCTGCCTCCTCCAGCTCCGCTGGCTTAGCTGGCTCAGGGTGTGGGAGTCCCAAGGCAAAGTCTCTCCCAGTGGCGGGACCAGCCTGGGCCAGAAGTCCCAACTCGCCTGCCTTCTCCAGCTAACCCGACTCAGGGTATGGGAGCCCCAAGGCAGTTAGGTCTCAATATCCAGAATATACAGGGAGCTGTAACAACCTTACAGCAGGAAAACAAATATCTGAAAATAAAAAACTGGGCAGAGGAGCTGAATGGGCTTTTCTCAAATGAAGATATACAAATGGCACACAGACACATGAGAAAATGCTCAACATCACTCAGCATCCGGGAAATGCAAATCAAAACCGTACTAAGATACCATGTCACTCTAGTTAGAAAGGCTAACATCCAAAAGACTGTGAATGATAAGTGCTGGAGAGTTTGTGGAGAAAAAGGAACTCTCACTCACTGTTGGTGGAGCTGCAAAATGGTGCAGCCTCTATGGAAAATGATACGGAGGTTCCTCACACAAATACAGACAGATCTACCATATGACCAAGATTCCACTGCTGGGAATATACCCAGAGAGATGGAAATCATCATGCTAAAGGATCCCTGAACTCCAATGATTACTCCGAGAGCTGGAACCAGCCCAATGTCCATCGTCTGATGAGTGGATATGGAAACTGTCTTTCATCCACACAATGGAATACTACTCTGCTATAAAAAAGAATGAAATGATACCATTTGCAACAACCAGGGTGGACTTAGAGAAAATTATATTAAGTGAAACAAGTCAGGCGCTGATAGAGAAATACCACATGTTCTCACTTAGTTGTGGGAGCTAAAAATACATAAATAAATAAACACACAAACAAAAAAAGGGTGGGGCGGGGGAGAAGACAGAATAACCACAAAAATTCCTTGAACCACTTAAGTCAAGTGAACAGATACAATGTAGGTGGGAGGGTAGGAGGTAAAAGGAACAGGTAAAGGGGTGGGAAAATCAAGTACAATGTAGTTTGAGAAGTAAAATAAAAATAAATAAATAAAATAAAATAGAATAAAATATTATTTTCACTAAAAAAAAAAACTTAAAAGAGCTCTGGGTATTTCAATGTCATCTTTTTTTTCACATTTTTCTGCCCTCCTCTTCTCTAAATACTTTGCTGTCACTGATGTGCGTCCTCAACAGAAGCAACCAGGAGACCTCATTTGCACACAACCTTACACACACTGCACATGGCAAAGTGAAATATTAAATGAGGGTGGAGAAAAAGGAGAAATTTGGGCCCTGAGGTTTCTATCTGTCCTTGTGAGGAGAGACACGATTTTTATCCTATGCCCTATCTCTTAAATAGCTCTGATGAGTGTTCATCTCTGTCACCGACACTGCCTCCTAGGCTGCCATGTCCACCTTCTACACTTGTTACTGTGACATCTTCACAGTTGCACCTCCCAGGATCACTCTTTCCAGCCTCTGCTGCTACTTCACAGCACAGTCTGACACACCTTTCGTGAAATGCAAACTTTCCCTTCTGATTTCTCTGGTTAAAGTTGTTTACTGTGTTCTGATTGTATGTTAAATAAAGTCAACCCATAGGTATGGAATAAAACCCAACTGTTCTTCCCATGGCATGAGCACACTGAAGCCCCATCTCTCCTCTCATCCCCTCCCCTCTCTCCACCCTCCCCATCTGTAGTGTGATCTCCTGAGCCCCAAGCACAGTCACAGCGCCTGATTCCCTTTTTTTTACCTTCACTTGAGCTCTGAACTGAGCTCAGGGCCAGCAAGGCAGCTGAGAGCAGAACCAGCAGCATCTTGAAGGATCTGGAGTTGCTCCCAACTCTGCTGGGACAAACGGGGCAACTGCCTTTATAAGGATGGCAGAACAGAGCCACCTTTAGGCTTCATGCCACGTGACAGCCTAAGCTTTTCTTTGTTCACATCAGGTCAGCTGTATCTTTATTGCTTTTCAGGACATTGCCCCAACAGGATGGGCTGGGTAAGATGTTATATGTGTTTCCTTTCCAAAAGGTGCAGCATGTGACTTGGACAAAATCTTTGAAGAAACGGTGTCCAAGCAATCAACACAGATATTAGAACTGATGTTTCTGCATCATCTGATTTTTAGTCTTTTAGAATAAACTGTTATTCTGTCCTTCCATTATGTTTTTCACTCATGCGTGTGTGTGTGGGGGAAGTGATCATGTCACCAAAAGTGAAGACGGTCAATATCTCTGGCTATTCCTATATTGCAAATGGTACCATCCATGCTGTGTGTGTACCTATGTGCATGATATTTGTCTATATTTTTGATGCTGTAGAGGTCATTTCCATTTAACTAGGAGATGTGTGAGGACAGCATACACTTGAGCACAGGAGAATGACACAAGGTTGCCCCTCAGCCTGCTCTGGCCCATAGAGATTGTCCAAGACTGTCTGGATCTGGATCTATCAGGGATGTCTTGGTGTCATAGAACACAGATGACCTCAAGCTTTCTATTCTTATTCATATCCTTGGGGGTTATTTAAGCAAAAGTGGCTACAGAAACAACCATGGGATGTCTAGAGCACAACAATAGGCGTGCACATTTCTTTAATGTACCACGCTCTCTCACATCTTTAACAATACTCCCGTGCTCTTCCCTGTTTCTAGAATGTTCCGTGAGATTCTCTTAGGGCCTTATATCTTCTAGAAAATATGTGTGATTGCCAAAACTGATCACAGATTGGCCACAGTTACATTTTCAAGCAAGGTGTCCAGTTACCACCTTCCGAGCCTCAGTTGCACTGCATTTATCTTCTACATTTTGGGCAGTTTCTACCCCCATCTTTCAGGTTGTTCCTCAGGACCAGGAATTTTCTCTGTAATGTTCCAATACACATTCCCCACACCCTCCTAGAACTTATTTGTTGATATTTATCTTCTGACTCTAGTTTCACAGTGTTCATTTTTTCTCTTATTTTTGGTGGGGTTTTTCTTTTTGTTGTTTGTTGTTGTTGTTGTTGTTGTTGTTGTCGTTGTTCTTGTTGTTTGAGGGTGATGCTTTCTGAAGAATTCTTTACTCTTCTCTTAAGGTTTATAGTACTCTTTACACGCTCAGATTTATTTCTGATTTTGATATTTGGAAGCAAGTTAACGTATTTTGGAGAAGCCTACTTCAGTTCCCAGCGCCCGTCACCCTCTTCGGCATCTGGTTCCTCAATTACATGCACTAGCTTTCAGTTCAGCCTTTTCCTTGAAGATGTAGATTAGTCAGAGTCACTGGCCGCCTCTTACCGTTTCAGATCTTGTACACATGACATGTTATTGCTCAGTTTTGTGCAGGGCTTGTGGTCATTTGAGGATAGATTGGTGGAATGGAGGGCAAGGGGGGCAATATGACATGAGTCCTAAACAGGCCCTCGACTGGGGTGGACAATGGAATCCTGTGCTGTGTATGTGGGTGTCTGGCCTGGCCCTGTCCCTAGAGGAGCAGATACTATGGCAGGAATTAATTCAATACAGTGGGGCTTGTTACAGGTAATGGTGCCCTTGCAAGGTGACCCAACAGAATGCTTTTGTTCCCCTGGCATGTTTACGGATGTGGCGTGCAAGGGGGCTGTATCAGCAGTTGGCAGTTCTTCTCTGGCTCTTTGTTTAGCACAATGGCTCTAGCTGGGCTTTAGGTGCTTAGGGATGGCAAAAGGTAGCTGTTCATGCCCAGGAGATCCCACTCTGTTATTGGGATGACTGCCTCTGGCTTTCCAGATACAATTTGGGAAAAGAAACTGGAGAAGAGGGGTCCTGACTAAGAGGCTCATGGTTGACCTTCAGGAAGGAAAGGAAGGTCAGAGAGAGGAGCAGAGGCCAACCTGCTCACACTATGTGGGTGGCTCTGGAAGTGGAAGTCCTGGTAGAAGTCAGGCTTATGCTTGTCTTTTTCACCAGGAAGGGAGCAGACAATTCTTCCAAACATGCCTCAGATCAGACTCTGCCCCTAGCCTTCTCCAATGTCAGCAATGCATCAAAGAGTCTACTGTACCATGAAGAAATAAATATCAGCTAGGAACTCAACACATGCAACCAAAACAGAATGTATGGAAGAGCTGAGAGAGATGACTGTGTTCAGGAAGGGTGGGGTTACATCAAAGCCAGGACAGCAGGCAGCTCAGGACCTTTACGTAAGTGGAAGCCCTCAAGTCACCCACCTGCCTTCTCTTGCATGTGTGAAACTTAACATGTCCCTCATAGAGTTCTTGGTTTCCACATCCTGAAACCTACTCTTTCCTGTAGTAATTTACTAGCGCTGCCCTCACAAAGCAGCATAGACCATGTTGTCTAGACAACAGAAATGTATTTTCTCAGGCTTCTGGAGGCTAGGAGTCTAAGATCTGTGCATCAGCAGGTTTGCAGTATTCTGAGGGCTCTCTCCTTGGCTTTCACAGGGTCAACTTCTCACTGAGTACTCACATGGTCTTTCCTTTATACGCATGCCTCCCTGGGTCTGAAAAGGTTTACATGTCCTCTTCTTACAAGGACTGCAGTCACATTGGCTTAGAGTTCCCTGGGACAGTTTCATTTTAACTTAATAATGCTCTCAAGGATCTATCTTCAAATAAAATCACATTCTGAGATACAATGTGTTAGGGCTTCAACATACCTATTTGGAGGGGACACCATTAAGCCATACCACCTCCCAGCTTTTTCCAAATTAAAGCCAGTTTTTTCACCCAGTTGTTCAGAAATATCTGAGTCACTTTTGACTTCTCACAACCCTAGGCACAGCCCATTAGCACATCCGTATGGCATCATTTTAAAAATATTCCACATATGACCCGTGGTATAAACTCTACTACGAGGCCTTGGTTCCAGCAATGATTCCTTCCCTCTGGAAGACTTCATCAGCCTTCTACCTGGTCTTCTCAACACTCTTGCCCTCTCCCACATATACCGTATGAGCTCTCCTGACAACAGCCAGACTAATCTTGAAGAAACAGACACTAGATCACATCACATTCTTGCTTAAAATCCCATATGCCTTCCTTCCCTGTTGTTCTTGTAGTAACATGTAAATTTCATACCCCAGCCCTCTCAGCAGTACCTGTGCCTGTCTTTCCTGAAGAGGGGTGAGCCCTCTGATTGTGACAGAAAGCAGGATCTTCTTCCCCTTTAACATGCACTGGTTTGCCTGGCACAGCGAAAGTTTGTTTACCAGGAAAGATGCCCACTGGCACCCTGGATGAACTTGTGCTGAGACCGAGTGCAGTGCAGTGGGACCCTCTGGCCTAGGAGAAGTTCAGGTGAGTTGGAAACGTTGTGGCATCCATTGCGTCAATGAAACATCCTGTTGATGTAATTAGAGAATAAACACAATTGTCTCTGAGAATCACACTTTGCTTAGATATGCCTATAGATGTTGGCTACATTACTCTTTTGCTGGCTTGTACATTAATTTGCTGTGGACACTCCATAAATGTATATTCCACAATTAATTTAGCATATGTATTATTTACCAAACTATCCTAGCCAGAATTGATGTTAGTAGGAAACACTAATTAAACATTTACTGCATACTCCAGAACAATCTTATTAGGGAGGTGTGCTTCTTATTATATCTCAACCATAGAGGACATGAGAAAGGCACAAGCCAAGGTTGATGTCAAGGCAGTCAGTGGTACAGGAACCACTCAGTCCCAGAGCACAAATTTTTGGCTAATTACACCCACTGCTTTCATGCTATTGATTGATTGGTTGAGTGATCAATTGATTTACTAGGTGAGAAGGAATGAGGTCAGAGAACGAACACAAGAGCTTTTCTTAGGACATGGTTAAGGTTACGGTTATTGTGATGTATTAAGAAATGAAGTTAGAAAACAATGGTTCTTGAGTTAGGAAGTTTGTTTGTAAATCATAAACACTTTTACATATATTTATAATATCCATATTTCCCCCTGACTTTGTAGGCAGTTATTCACACAGATTAATTACTTCTTCTTCTCTCTCTCTCTCTCTCTCTCTCTCTCTCTCTCTCTCTCTCTCTCTCTCTCTCCCATTCCTATAATCAGAAATGCCCTGGGGATGCAGATCATGCATGTCTTACTCTGTGCTCCCTCATACAGCTTTTTCTGGAGAGGAATATTAGCAATGCCTAAATATGTGGATGCTTTTCTGAATGGGCTAAGCTTTGTTCCTCCAGGTGCAACTAAATTAAAAATTTAGGAATCTCACATGGACTGGTATCTTTATCTCAGAGAGTTGTCTATCAAAGCATTTATGTGTATGTCACATGTGCAGCTTCCCTTCTTCTCCCTGAGCATGTCTCCCATGTCTTTGCCTGGAGCTGGAGTTGCTTGCTCATTGCTGGGGACTGTAGAAGAACACAGGTGGGTGTAGCCTCAGCTCACCACTGGTTTAGCAGTGTCAGGGGTTGCTCTAAAGATGTCAGTCACTCTTCCTCTGAGTTCATAGGAATACTATCACAACTATATTAGTTCGGGATACTAAGCAACATATACATCCCTCACATTTTAGGAAGATTTACAAACCAAGTAAGCAGGTATCCTTCCAAGAGGGAATTTGTTCAACTGTTTAATGAATGACTCACTTTCCTTCAAGGTGAACATGAAGTTATTCTTTCAGAATGCGGACTTTGTCCCTCCTGCTTAGGAGCATTAGGAATACCATAAAGTGTAATCATATCATATTGATTTCAAGATGCTCATGTTCACATATTTAAGATCTTGGAAATTGGGACATGGCACCTCATATTTCCACAGACGATCCTGACCGTATCTCCCATCTGATGCTCATTTTGTACAGTCAGACATTGGCATCCTATCTTCCAGGGGTGAGGTCTGCTTCCTCCCCTGAGACTGGTAGAACTCTGTAGCTGCCACAGCCAACAGAGCATGTCAGAAGTGATGCTCTGTGACTTTTGAGTTTAGTCATAACATGCCATGCAATTCCAATTTATTCTTTATGAAAATGACCACATGCTGTGAGGAAGTCTATGTTGTGTGGTGCGGCTCTCAACTAAGCTTTGAAAATAATTTGATACAGCATGAATGACCCCATTTTCTTCAGTGATTCCACAGTTATCGAAATCGTATATTAAATTTCCATGCGGACATGACTATATCTAAAGCTTTATTGATCATTGTGCTGTGTCTAACATGGTGGGTAATATTGTATATTCATCAGCTCTTTTGATTCTCACAGCATCCCTTTGATGATTTTCGACATTAGGTTCACTTTTCTGGTGGAGGAACAACAGCTTAGTTAGTTTGAGAGCCTTTCCAGAAGTCATAGACTTTATCAGTATCAGCATAGTTGGAATCTACATTGGAAGGACACAGAGAGGAGAACCAGGGAGATAGAGAGGCAGAGAGAAAATGAACTAGAGAATGATCTAGATTATTAGAAAAGCATTACCTTCATAGGATCATGTAACAAGTATTGCACAAGACCAAGTAGAAGGAAATAAATTTCAATAAGGATCCAAACAAGCTTGAATAGATTTGTGTTTTCTGTGAAGCTAATGAAGCTTTATGCTTTGGAGCCACTCATATGCTCAGGCCCCTTCCAATTGGAAGA
The DNA here is from genome assembly GCF_000696425.1 of Galeopterus variegatus. Lineage (NCBI taxonomy): Eukaryota > Metazoa > Chordata > Mammalia > Dermoptera > Cynocephalidae > Galeopterus > Galeopterus variegatus. The sequence goes on from NW_007730195.1 coordinate 70,070, forward strand.
GAAAGGGCGTTAAAGAATCATGAACTTGGTGATAACGGCCTAGCTCTACCCACTCCCTCTCTCAAGCCTTCATCGTATTACGTATTTCTGTCTTTCACTTAATCATGGGGCCATGAGCTTCCAATGCTTTCTGGCCTTCAAACAAACCCCAACACTTTGAGGAATATCTTAGGTTTCTGTCTAACCCCAACTCTCCCACACCTGCCTCTCAAGAGGTGATTTCTGACTACGGAATTGACCAAACTACTGATACCCCTTGTTTTTCAATAGGAAGAATACTTTCTCTGCAGGTTTCACCTTTCACATTCATAAATTTGTGCCCTTATTTCTAGTAGGTGGACTGTAGTACGTACTGATATGATAAGACATGACCGAAACACTACGTAAGACCAAACAGCTTTGTGTTTTTCCCTTTTTCTTGGTCTTTGAGTGAATTTTCTCAGGAGGCATTTCAGCACAGACTCAAGAAGAGGGACACTGTCATACTCTGCCCCCATTTTAGACCCGTCTCACCAGGCACCATATTTGCCTAGCTCAATCCACTCCTGGGTTGAAGAGAACATGATGCTAGCACGTGAAGATAGGTCTGGTTCAGGGGCTACTCTTAGGACCTTCTGAGTGTGTGTGAACACCAGACTTCTCACAAAGTCCTTCTGGTGGATTCTGTTTGCATTTCACTTCAGCTGGCAGGATTTCAGCCCTGGCAGACTGCCTTACCAGTTAGAAGGAGGAATACTTTGGTATCTTTGATGCCACAGACTCAGCGGCACACTGACTAACACTACTTGAGGCTGTTAAGAGAATGCTAGACACATTGTGTGTGATACTGACTGGAAGTGAATGCAAACCACTTTACTCAGTTGCTGACCAGCCCAGCACCTCCACAGGAAACACTGAGTCCATCTCAGTCCATGTTTCTAAGGTTCTTCTCTCTCTGCCTTCATATAGTACTGCAGAGTTCATACCATATTCAATGCTGGTTCTAATCCACTGGTAAGGATTCCAAACTTAACACTTCCCAAATGCTGAAATCAGCTATAAAATCTAGTATGGAGTTTAAAAGACAACCTCTCTCCTCCGTGAGGTTCATCTTCCAAGCCCAATTGTCTAGATTTGCAGTAACCAAATAGGTGTAAGAGAAACAAGTCCTCTCCCTTGAGTTTCCAAGATTCCTTCCTCCCTGTCTCTCTACAATGTGGATTCCAGTTGAGTCTGTGAATTATTTTCAAAGACAGAGTCTGAATGAAATGAGTCATGTTTTCCAATTCATAGAACCTCTAATTCAGCTAAGAACTCCGCGTCTATGGGCTCTGATTCGGGAGATTCCAGGTTTTGCATTTCACCTCTTACTTGGTATTATTTAGGAGTCTGTAAAGTAGTTTCTTCTTGCAATAAAGTGGGTACCTGCCCAGAGGGTGATGACCTCTCTCGTGCACAAGGTCAGAGAGGAGCGTAGGAAATGATGGCGCACTGCGCTAGTGTATCGCTTGGGAAGCGCAGCAGCGCTCCCGCCGAGGGTTCGGATCCCACATACAGACCGGTTCCCGCTCACTGGCTGAGCGAGGCGCGGGGGCAACGCCGAGGGTTGCGGTCCCGTTGCCGGTCCCGGTCCAGTGCGGGGGCGACACTGAGGGTTGCGATCCGTTGCCGGACATAGAAAAAGACAAAAAAAAAAAAAATGAATTATGAGAATGGTTTTAATTTTCTGAGGGAATGGATTGATTCATTGCCTGTGTTAAATGAAATAATAAATTTAGTCTTCCCTGATACTTTCTGAACTGACTCCAACTCTTCACATGGGCCACAGGAAAGCTTGAAATGTAGTTGTGGAAAGGATATTAGCTTTCTTACTGCCGCTGTAACACATTACCACAAACCCAGTGGCTTCAAAAAAGATAAATTTATTATCTTATTTGTAGCTCAGAAGTCAGAAATGGGTCTCACTAGGTTAAATGTGTGTGTCACGCTGGCTTCCATCTGGAGGCTCTAGAGAAGACTCTCGGTGTCTTGCCCACATTCCTGGAACCTCTTGCATCTTGCAAGCCCACGGTGTCCACGTCGGGCTCACATCCTATCCGTTCTCTTCAGCCCGGCCCTGACAATCCGGCCTCCTTCTGCCACCCATGAGGACATTGTAATTACACTGGGACTACTGAATAATCTACTATACTCTCTCTATTGTAACATCAAGTGATGAGCAACTTTCATTTCCCTTGGCCATTTAATTTAACAATTCCTTGGTTCTAGGAGTTGAGAGGTGGGCACCTTGAAAGGCCATTATTCTTCACATAACAAACTGGAGAGACATCCTACACCTCTGGACCTGGTTTTTGTCATTGAAGTGTGGAGATGATGGCACAGGCTCTTTTTATGTTTACATCAGGTTTTTGCACAAGGGTGGTAGGAGTTGTTTAAAGTAGTTGGTAATTCACATATTTGTACTTTGAAGTATGCGTATGCATGCAATAGTGTAAATGACAAATTAAAAAGGCAGAAACTTGCTTTAAATTTACCTACATTTTTCAGTTTGGTGGTGATGAATCTTTTAGACTGGGAGTAGGCAGATATGAATTCTCGTTGTAGCTGTGCCGCTTACTATTGTTAATCACTTCTGAACCCCAGCTTTCTGTTTTCTAAATTTATTTATCTATTTCTTAATTTATCATTATACAATATGGCTGATTTTCAAGGACTTTTACCAATACCTCCTTTTCCCCTCTTTCTCTCCCCCCTTTCAACTCCATCGGCATCATATCTCTTCACAGATCTTAATAAGTTCAAGGAATTATTGTAATTGCTGTGTTTTTCCCCCATTTATTTGTTTGTTTATATGTATCTGTTTTTATTAGCTCCCACATGTATGTCAGAACATGTGGTATTTCTCTATCTGTGCCCGGCTTATTTCACTTAACATTATTTTCTAAGTTCATCCATGTTGATGTGAATGGTAGTATTTCATTCTTTCTTACATCAGAGTAGCATTCTACCACTTACGTATACCACATTTTCAATCTAAAAAGCTTCTGCATGGCAAAGAAGCAATTAACCCAGTGAAAAGAAAACCAACAGAGTGGGAAAAAGTATTTGCAAAATGTGCATGGGACAAAGGATTAATATCCAGAATATACAAGGAACTCAAGCAGCTTAACTAAAAAAAAAAAAAAATACTGCTATGCCATTGAAAAATTGGCAAAGGAGCTGAATAGGGATTTCAATATGGAAGATATTTGAATGTCTAAAGATATGTGAAAAAATGCTCAACATCACTCACCATTTGGGAAATGCAAATCAAAACCACTTTGAGATATCATCTGACTCCATTCAGGCTGACTAATATGCAAATGACTGAGAACAATAAATGATGACAAGGATGTGGAGAAAATGGAACCCTCCTACACTGTTGGTGGGACTGTGAAATGGTGCAGCTATTATGAAAAATGGTATGGAGTTTCCTCAAACAACTACAGAAAGATCAGCCACGTGACACTGCTATCCCATGACTAGGTATACACACAAAGGAATGGAAGTCATCATGCTGAAGGGGTACCTGTGCTCCCATGTTTATCGCAGCTCTATTTACAATAGTCCAGAGTTGGAACCAGCCTAAATGCCCATCATTGGATGAGCCCTGCTTTCACTTTTCAAGCAAGTCAATTGCACCAAATCAACTGAAAGGCTTTTCTGCTCTTTCATGTATTACAACAAATAAGACAATGTTTGGAATCATGAATTTATACGTTGCCTCTGGAAGAAATATTCTAATTCACCAGTGGTTTTTACTCAACACAAAGTAAATCCCTCACTCTTATATGAGCTTGTGTGTAAGGAGAGGCTTCAATTATAATCCCCTCCCATTTGAGACAGTACGTGCAGACCAAAGAAGTGGGTAAGTCCATTGTGTAATCAGAGATATTTATTTATTTATTTATTTATTTATTTATTTACTTATTTTTATTTTGTCAATACACAAGGTGGTTGACTATTGTGGCCCATTACCGAAACCTCCCTCCCTCCTCCCTCTCCCCCCTCCACCCCAACAGTGTCCTTTCGATTCGCTTGTCATATCAACTTCAAGGATTTATAATTCTTATGTCTTCTTTCCACCCACACCCCCAGTTTTTTTTGTGTGAGTGAATTTATTTATTTATTTTTAGCTCCCACCAATAAGTGAGAACATGTGGTATTTCTCTTTCTGTGCCTGCCTTGTATCACTTAATATAATTCTCTTTAGGTCCATCCATGTTGCTGCAAATGGCAGTATTTCTTTCTTTCTTATACCTGAGTAGTATTCCATTGTGTAGATATACCACATTTTCCGTATCCACTCATCCGATGATGGACATTTGGGCTGGTTCCAACTATTGGCTATTGTAGAGTGCTGCAATGAACACTGGGGAACAGGTATACCTTCGACTTGACGATTTCCATTCCTCTGGGTATATTCCGAGATTTGGGATAGCTGGGTCATATGGTAGATCTATCTGCAATGTTTGAGGAACCTCCATACCATTTTCCATAGAGGCTGCACCATTTTGCAGTCCCACCAACAATGTATGAGAGTTCCTTTTTCTCCACAACCTCGCCAGCATTTATCGTTTAGAGTCTTTTGGATTTTAGCCATCCTAAATGGCGTGAGATGGTATCTCAGTGTGGTTTTGATTTGCATTTCCCAATTGCTGAGTGATGTGGAGCATTTTGTCATATGTCTGTTCGCCATTTGTATATCTTCCTTAGAGAAATGCCTACTTAGCTCTTTTGCCCATTTTTTAATTGGGTTGCTTCTTTTCTTCTTGTAAAGTTGTTTGAGTACCTTGTATATTCTGGATATTTATCCTTTGTCAGATGCATATTTTGCAAATATTTTCTCCCACTCTGTTGGTTGTCTTTTAAC
>NW_007730195.1:76342-98901 GCF_000696425.1 Galeopterus variegatus
TGCTATTTTGCTGAAATCATTTATCAACTCCAAGAGTTTTTTTGTAAAGGCTTTAGGCTGTTCGATATATAGGATCATGTCATCTGCAAACATGGACAGTTTGACTTAATCTTCTCCAGTCTGGATGTCCTTTATTTCCTTCTCTTCTCTGATTGCTCTGGCTAGTACTTCCAACACTCTGTTGAATAGGAGTGGTGAGAGTGGGCATCCTTGTGTAGTTCCTGTTCTTAAACGAAAAGCTTTCAGCTTTTCCCCATTCAGGATGATATTGGCAGTGGGTTTATCACATATGGCTTTAATTATGTTGAGATACTTTCCATCTAAACCTAACTGATAGAGGGTCTCTGTCATGAATGAACGTTGAATTTTATCAAATGCTTTTTCACCATCTATACAGATGATCATATGTTCCTTGTGTTTGATTTTATTAATATGGTGTATCACATTTATTGATTTGCATATATTGAATCAACCTTGCATCACTGGGATGAATCCCACTTGATCGTGGTGAATAATTTTACATATGTGTTGCTGTATTCTGTTTGCTAGTATTTAAGTGAGGAATTTTTATCTATATTCATCGAGGATATCGGCCAGTAGCTTTCTTTTTTGGTTATATCTGGTTTTGGTGTCAGGATGATGTTTGCTTCGTAGAATGAGTTTGGGAGATTTGCATCTGTTTCAATCTTTTGGAATAGTTTGTAAGGAATTGGTGTTCATTCCTCTTTGAATGTTTGGTAGAATTCTGTTGTGAATCCATCTGATCCTGGGCTTTTCTTTGTTGGGAACCTTCTGATAACAGCTTCAATCTCCTTTACTGTTATTGGTCTGTTCAGATATTCTACATCTTCTTGGCTCAGTTTTGGTAGCTTGTTTGTGTCCAGAAATTTACCCATTTACTCCAGATTTTCAAATTTATTGGCATGTAGTTGTTTATGGTAGGCTTGAGTGATTCCTTGTATTTCAGATGAATCAGTTGTAATATCACCTTTTTCATTTCTAGTTTTTGTTATTTGAATTTTCTCTCTTCATTTTTTGTTAGCCATGCTAATGGCTTCTCAATTTTATTTCTCTTATCAAAAAACAAACTTTTTGATTCACTGATCTTTTGTATTTTTGGGGGGTTTCAATTTCGTTAAGTTCTGCTCTGATCTTAATGATTTCTTTCCATCTGCTAACTTTAGGTTTGGATTGTTCTTGTTTTTCTAGTTCTTTAAGGTGAAGTGTTAGGTTGTTCATTTGCCATCTTTGCATTCTTCTGAAGTGAGCATTTAATGCAATAAATTTTCCCTTAGTACTGCTTTTGCAGTATCCCACAGGATTTGGTTTGATGTAACATTATTTTCATTTCTTTCAATAAATTTTTTGATTTCCTGCTTGATTTCTTCTTGGACCCATATGTCATTAAGTAGAATGCTGTTTAATTTCCATGTGTTTGCATAGTTTCCATAATTTTGTTTGTAAGTGATTTCCAATTTTAACTCATTGTGGTCTGAGAAAATACATCAGATAATTCCAATATTTTGGAACTAATTGAGACTTGATTTGTGACCTAATATATGATCTATCCTGAGACTGATCCACGTGCTGATGAGAAGAATGAATATTCTGAGGTTTTTGGATGGAATGCTCTGTAGATATCTGCCAAGTCCAATTGGTCTAGAGTATTGTTTAGATTTTGTGTTTCTCTCCTGATTCTTTGCCTAGATGATCTGTCCAATATTGATAGCCGGGTGTTCAGGTCCCCTGCTATTATGGTATTAGTATATAGTTCTTTCTTTAGGTCTAATAGATTTTGTTTTGTAAATCTGGCTGCTCAAACATTGTGTGCATATATATTTATGAATGTTATGTCTTCTTGATGGATCAATCCTTTTATAATTATGTAGTGTCCCTCTTTGTCTCCTTTTATGGTTTTTAGTTTAAAGTCTATTTTATCAGCTTTAAGAATAGCTAGTCCAGCTCATTTTTCTTTTCTGTTTGCATGGTAAATCTTTTTCCATCCTTTCACTGTTAGTCTATGTGAGTCTTTATGGGTGAGGTGGGTCTATTGAAGGCAGCATGTAGTTGGGTCCTCCTTTTTTATCCAGTCAGCCAGTCTGTGTCTTTTGATTGGGGAATTTAAGCCTTTTACATTAAGAGTTGCTATTGAAAAGTGTTGATTTTTTCCTAGCATTTTATTGATTATTGTTTGGTTGTCTTAGGTGTATGTTTTTCCTTACTTTCTGATTTACTGTTTGTCTTCTGTATTTGTTGGTTTCTTGCATTGTAAATAGCCTTTTTTGTTTGTTTGTTTTCTCTTCATGAATGCCATTTTTATTATACTAGTGGGTTTTGATTTTTCTTTGGTTTTTATGGCCGTGGTAGTTATTTTTCAGGAGCCAAACCCAGTACTCCCTTGAGAATTTCTTGTAAGGGTGGTCGTGTGGTGGTGAACTCCCACAGTTTTTGTTTGTCTGAGAAGTACACTATTTGACCTCTATTTCAGAAGGATAGCCTTGCAGGGTAGAATATTCCTGGCTGGCAATCTCTGTCTTTTAGTATTTTGAATATGTTATCCCATTCCTTTCTAGCTTTTAGGGTTTGTGAGGAAAAGTCTGATGTTAGTCTGATTGGGGCTCCCTTATAGGTGATTTGATGCTTCTCTCTTGCAGCTTTTAAGATTCTCTCTTTGTCTTTGACTTTTGCCAATTTGACTGTAACATGTTTGGAGAATACCTTTTTGGGTTGAATACATTTGCAGACCTTTGAGCTTCCGGGATCTGAAGATCAGTGATTTTTCCTATATCTGGGAAGTTTTCTGCCACTATTTTGTTGAATATGTTTTCAGTGCAATCTCCTCTATCCTCCCCTTCTGGAATACCAATGACTCGGATATTTGAGGGCTTATGGTTTTCTGATATCTCTCTCAGATTTTCTTCAATGCCTTTGATTCCTTTTTTCTTTCTTTCTTTCTTTTTTTTTTTTCTTTTTTGGTATGCCTGTGTTATTTCAAACAGTCCATCTCCAAGTTCAGAAGTTCTCTCTTCAACTTCTCCAAGGCTGCTGGTTAAACTCTCCATTGTGTTTTTTATTTTGCTGAATAAATTCTTCAGTTTGGCAAGTTCTGCTACATTTTTTTTCAGGGCATTGATTTTCTTGTACATTTCTTCTTTCAGGTCCTGTATACTTTACCTCATTTTATCATGTTTTTTAGCTGAGTTTTCTTGTATCTCATTCAGTTTCCTTAGAATTATCACTTGAAATTCCTCTTCAGTCGTTTCAAAGGCTTCTTGTTCTATAGGATCTAGAGCTTGAGAATTATTACCCTTTGGTGGTGTCCTTTCTTGATTTTTCATATTTCTGGTATCTTTTCCTTGATGCTTATTCATTGTGGCAAGGGGTTCACAGTCCACAGGTTTGACACTATTGTCGGACTAAGATGTTGCTGGGGATGCCAATTTGGTATGGCTACCTCAGTGATTGCTCAGTTGGACACTAGTGCCTTGCATGTGTGGATGCCTTGGATCTTGGGCCTCCCCAGGAAGCAACCTCTCTGGTCTGCTTGGATTCAGCTGGGCTGCTGGGTCACGGGGTGTTACCGCAGTGTTTGTGGTTTCTGCCTAGTTTCTACCTCCTCTGCTGGAAGTCTCCCTATTCTGCATGGACTGGGCTGGGCTGCTGGGATACGCAGAGGCACCGCAGAGCATGTGGTCTCTGTGCCAATTGCCCTTCCCCTGCTGGATGTCTCCGTGCTCCGTGTGCACTGGGCCGGGCTGTGAATGGAGCTGGATGGTGGCGGAGAAGCCAATCTGCTGGATTGTGTGACGGCAGCCCCGCAGGGCATGTGGTCTCCATGGAGCTTCTGCCTCCCCCACTGGATGTTTCCCCATTCTGCATGCATTTGATGTTATGTTTTTATAGTTGCAAATCAGTTGATTTCTGTGAGAGAGTGATGCTAGGGACAGCCTCTTCCACCACCTTGACTTGAAGACGAGATATCTTTTAATCAGGGTGATTTACAGATGGGAAACTGGTTGCAGTGAAGAACCAGACATCAACACATGAGAGCTCTGACTGGCTGAGGTTAAACAATGTTTACATAGCTAAGCCCCTGTCACTAAGAATAACTTTAAGAAAATGTTTTAAGAAAAGTAAATAAATAACATCATTCACCAGGTGTCTTGTTATCTTTGGAAGGGTCGGAAGGGCGTTTGTGATGTGTGTGTTCAGGCCACTGAAGCCAGCTGCTCTCATAAACAACTCACTCCCTGAACAATATGTTCCCTTTACATTTGCCCTAAGGTTTAGGTGTAACTAGTCACTAATGCAATGGAACGAGCTTAATCAGAATTCAGTATGACAAGCTGGGCACAAAATGTCAATGGTTTTGTTCACCGTTCAACAACTTGTACTAGAGCACATCAGATATGAGGAGTCTTTATCCTGGTTTCATCATGCCCCTTGTCTCAGGGATTTTTCTAAACTAGAAAAGGAGTTGCAAGGCCTCCTCTGATGTCTGTTCAGAATAGGAGGCTATCTCTGTTTTGCTAGTGACTGTTGTTTTCAACATCTCTTTCTATTTTCTTTTCAACTTCAAGCATATTTCCACATAAAATTTTGTTATAGACCACTAGGATCACTTACCAGTTTTAGCCAGTAAGTAGGGTTAGTGGGCTCAAAATAGACACTCATTAGAAATAGCCGACCTTGTTGTAAATGGTACTTGAAGCTATGAACAGAAGTAAGGTCCCTTGGGATAGTGTGGGCACTGGGAGAAGTGAGGCCCTTGAGACAACATGGTGGAAACCTGACATGTGCAGCAAACCAATGATGTGTACCCCACCCAGTTACTGTCAGAATAGCAGCTACCATGGAAGGCTTACCTGTGCAGTGCATGGACTGAGCTGGGAACTTTCTGTCGGTGATTTACAATATGTACATGTATTGAATAGTATCAAGACTAATTCATCTGTACCAAAGATTAATGGCATAAAATATTCATAAAATGCTATTTAAGATGTCATGTGTAGATCTTATATAAAAATTTTAATCTGGCTTCAATTTTGATAATGTTGTGAGCTGTTCTCTTTCTCTAACCCAGAAACCCCCAATTTTCAACAATTGGTTTATTTTAAGCCACTGATATCTATTGTAATCATGGATATGTTGGCACTTCATTCTACCATTTTACTTCATGTTTTCTGCTTATCTTACTTATTCATCTATTTTCTGTCTTGCATTCCTGTGTGTCACTTTATAAATGTTTTAAGAATTCCACTTTGGTTTATCTATGCTATTTTTAGTGTATCTCTTCATAGAGGTTTTAGTGCATGCCTTCAGTTTTGCATTACCTATGTATGACCTATCACAGCCTAAAGGGAGGGGTACACATTTTACCACTTTGAGTGAAACATTACCAACCTAATCTCCGTCTATGCCCCATTAGCCTCCTCTATTTCTCACTGTCTTCAATCTTTCTGCACAAAGATGTCAGACCATATACTGTACTTTTATACATTTTGCTTCAATTGTCAAACGCATTCCTAAAACTGAAGAGGAAAAGAAAAACTGTGTTGATGCTACACTTATGTTTCTTTTGCACTCTTCTTTCTTAGCGTTTCAATCTTCTTTTTTGCAATTCCTGTCTCCTTTAGCTCTTTTTGGACGTCAGTCTCCTGGTTATAAATTATCTGTGTTTATCTATTCAATTATTTATTGCTCTTTAATTTCTGAGATGTAAATTTATGAGGTTGACATTAGTTTCATTTCAGCACTTAAAATATCTGACACTTCCTTTTGACTTTCATGTTTTGTCATGATGATTCTGCTTTCATTTGAGTTGTTTCTCCACTGAAGATATGCTGTTTCTGTCTAGCTGCTTTCAAGCTTTTGTTCTTTGTCTTTGTTGTTACATATTTCACTGTGATGTGTCGTGGTTTGGGGGTTTTTGTGTTATCTTGGTTGGCATTATAGACTGTTTGTGTCCCCTAACATTCATATGTTGAAATGCTGGATGCCATGGTATTTAGAGTTGGGGCCTTGGGTTGCAATTATGGTTAGATTCAATCATGAGGGAGAGCCTAGGTGTTAGGATTAGTGTCATCATGAATAGAGGTGGTGACAAGGGATCTCTGCCCCATGAAGATATGGGGAGAAGATGGCTATCTGCAACCTAGGAGAGGGCCCTCCTAGAAGCCAACCCTGCTTGCATCACAATCTTGGACTTCCAGACTCTAGAACGGTGAGAAATAAATTTCTGTTGTTCACAAGCCACCCAGTCTATGGTGTCCTGTTCCATCAGACCAAACTCACTAAGACAGTTGGGGCTCATGTACCTTACAGCATCTCTGGGTCTATGTTGTTTGGCAAATTTGGGAAGTTTTCAGCCATTACTCCCTTGAGTTCTTTTTCAGGCTCGTCCTATTTCTGTTCTTGTACTGGGACTCAGAGAACATAATATCAAGCTATTTGTTATAATTTCACAGGTGCGTGAGGCTCTGAGAATATTTGTATTATTTTCTCTCCATTGTTCAGATTGTATAGTGTCTGTGGATGAATCTCTACTGATTTTTTCTTTCTGCTCCAGAACACACCCTTTGCTGCTTTTGTTTTACTTGGTGCAGTTTTCCTTCTGGGGGCTTTGTAGCTTTCAGTTCTAAATTTTTCATTTGCTTCTTTTATCCATTTGGATGTGTATGCTGAGACTTTCTTTTCCCCAATTTACTTCTTTTAATGCTGTCTTGCTTATAATTACTCGTTGAATCATTTAAATGATGACTGCCTTAATATCTTTGTCGGATAACTCTAATGTCAATGGAACATTTAATTCTGGCTTCTATAATTGCCAATTTCATTTAAGTTGAGTTGTTTGGGATCTTAGCACAACACGTGATTTTCAATTGATCTGGACATTTCAATAGTTATGAGGCACTGGATTTGACTGCAAAGCTCTGCCTGAACTGCGTTTCTCTGACACTACATCAGCAGAGGAAGGGGGTGGTTCATACTGCATTACTTTCCGGTGAAAACACAAGTACGACTTTCTTAATCAACCTGTGTTAACACCCAAGATGGGGATAGTGCCTCATTATTGCTGGTTTGAGGATAAATTATGGCTCCCTAGAGATGTGCAGTGACACCGCCTGGTCTGGGGTTGTAGGTCGGTCTTGTCACTGCTTCCCATGTGGACGCCACTGACACCAACCCACTGTGGAAGGGAACGGTGCTTCTTTACTGCTGAGTAGGGTAGGAAGCCCAGGCTCCATGTCTTCTTTCCACTGACATCAACGTGTGGGGACAGAGTGAGGAACTCTTTCCTGCTGGATGAGAATGAGAGTTTCACTTTCTACTCTTCTCTGACACCACTGTCTGGGAGAGTCAAGGCACCGGGCTGCAACCTGGCCGCCACTTGGGGATTCAGTTGCACCTCCACACTCATTGAGTTCTGTAGTATTTGGCATTAGTAGAGTCCTCAATGTTTCAATGTCTCTTGCCTTGCCAGACAGTCTGGTTACTGGTGCTTTGGGTAGAAACAATAGGCTTTTTATGGAAAAGATTTTACCCATGCCTGTTGACATTTCTATGCTCCTGGCTGTTTCAGCTACAAGTCTGCCATTTAGTTAGCCGAATAAAAAACTTATAAAAGTCACCATGATGCCCTGTCTAGGTCCCATATCCCATCTGCTTCGTTCTCTCCGTTTACCAGCTTTTTCTTTCTTTTTGTAATGTATAATGGCAGGGGTTTTTAGTTGTCCTTCATAGGGACAACAGGACAAAGTGCACATACTACATCTCTCTTGAAGAGGAAATTGGTTTACTAAACATAGGAAGAACCACCAGGCCATTTTCGGTCTGAAGTCTTTGTCTCTGTGGGTGGGACTGGGCTTTGTTTCTCACCTTTAAACATCTCAGGGTAGATGGGCCTGGAGGCATCCATCCTCACAGTATAAAAGCATAAACAATAGGCTGAGTCTCATATGCCAAGGCACGAAAATAAGGAAGGGGACTTTGTTATTATCCATGTCCACAAGACTGTTGATGATATTCAACGGTGCATTTCTTCATCGGCTTTCATTTTACAGGACTTTTCCGCTTCCTTTTGAATGCTACTAGTGCCGAAGAGAGCAAGTCCTTGTCAAATCATCTCTTTATGATTTATTTTTCTTGATTGATCCATGAGAATTTTGTATACTTATGAAGTACAGTATACTTGGGTACATTCATCCTGTGTGCAATCATCATATCAGAGCGCTTAGTCTATCTGTCACCGCTTCCTCATAAGAACATTCAACACCATCTTGACTAGCTATTCAAAATACACAGTAATTTGTGGTTTAGTTTAACTGTATCACCATAGAACACCAGATTCCATTCTTCCTATTTCTTCAGTATTTCATCTTCAGTGACCACATCTGTCCGTCTTGCCTTCCCCTTCCCCCTCCCCCAACCAGTCTCTGGTCTTCTACTCTCTACTTGCATGTGATCAACTCTTCTAGCTTCAACAAACATATGAGAATGTGGGGTAGTTCTCTTTGTGTGCCTTGCTTATTCCACTTAACATGATTTTCTCCAAGGTCATCTATGTTGCTGCACGTCACAGGATTTCATTTTTTCCTATGTCAGAGTATTATTCCATTGTTTATATGTAGCATTATATTCTTGGTCATATCATCCTCGGATGGACATTTAGTTCAGTTCTAAACCTTGGCTGTAAAGAACAGAATCACAATAAACATGACAGTGCAGTTATCCTTTCATTTCCTTTCCTTTGTGTATACAGCACCGTTGCTTGAGAGTCTTCCATATTGCTTTCTATCATGGCTGTACAGATTTGCATTCCAAAAAACAAGATATGAGTTCTCCTTTCTCCAGCATTCCTCCTTATGCCACCAGCATTTGCTATTTTCTGTCCTTTGAAAATAGCCAATGTTACTGGGATGAGATGATATCTCATTGTGGTTTTGAGTTGCATTTCTCTGATGAATAGTGATATTGAGCAAATTTTCCTATGGGTGTTGGCCATTTCTGTGTATTCTTTCAAAAATGTCTGTTGAGTCACCTGGACCATTTTTCAATCAAATTGCTTGGAGTATTTTTTGTTTGTTTGTTTGTTTGTTTTTCCTATTGAGTTGTTTGACTTCTTTTCACATGCATATTTTCAACGGTCTTATCCCATTTGGTAGGTTGACATTTTCCTCCGTTGATTGTTTCCTTTGCAGTACAGAAGCTTTTTAATTTGTTACGATCCCATGTGTTAATTTTTGCTTTTGTTCCCTGTGCTTCTGAAGTAGTATTCTTAAAGTCTTTTCTCATACCTATGTCCTGAAGTGTTTCCCATATGTTTTCTCAAGACGTTTTATACTTTGGAGTCTTGGATGTAAGTCTTTTATCCAACTTGAGATGATGTTGGTATGTGCTGAGAGACAGAGGTCCAGTTTCTTCTGCATATGGATTCCCATTTTCTCAGCACCATCTCTTGAAGAGGCTGTCTTTTCTGCCACGTATGTTCTTCCTGACTTTGTCAGAGTTCAGTTGGCTGTAGGGATGTTGATTGATTTGGGGGTTTCCTATTCAGTTCCATGGATCTGAGTGTGTGTTATCATGCCAGTACCATGCTGTTTTGGTTTCCAAACCTTTGTAATGTAATTTGAAGTCAGGTAGTATTATAATTCTGGCTTTATTTACTTTGCTTTGGCTACTTGGCATCTATTCGGAGCCTTTTATTCTATTTCATAAAAGGATTTAAGAAATAGAGAATCCTAAGAGATGAATAACAAGCAAGGAGACTGAAGCAGTGATCAGAAATCTTCCAACAAAGAAAATCTCAGGAAAATATGACTTTGAAGCTGAATTCAATCAAACCTTTAAGCAGACTTAATACTAATGCTCTTCAAACTTTTCCAGAAACTTGAAACAAGCTATATCCCAACCTCATTCTAGAAGGTCAGCATTACCCTGACACAAAAACCAGACAAATATGCAACAACAAAAAGAAATCTACAGGCCAATATCCTTGATGTACCTACATGCAAACATCCTCAACAAAATACTAGCAATCAGAGTACAGCAACACTTCAAGAAATTATACACAATGATCAAGTGGGATTCATCCCAGGATGTAAGGTTGGTTCAAAACATGCAAATCAATAAATGTGATGCACCACATCATAAAACCAAACACAAAAACCATATGATCATCTGTATACATGCTAAAAAAGCATTTGACAAAATTCAACATTCATTCTTGGTAAAGACTCTCTACAGGTTAGGCATACATGGAAAGTATCTCAATACAATGAAAGCCATATATTGATAGCCCACTGCCAATATCATCCTGAATGGGGAAATGCTGAAAGCTTTTCCCTTAAGAACAGGAACTACATAAGGATGCCCACACACACCAATCCTGTGCAGCATAGAGTTGGAAGTACTAGCCAGAGCCCTTCGAGAATGGGAGGAAGTAAAGGGCATCCAGACCGGAAAAGATGAAGTTAAACTGTCCATGTTTGCAGATAATATGATCCTATATATCGAGCAGCCTAAAGCCTCTGCAACAAAACTCTTAGAGTTGAGAAATGATTTCAGCAAAGTTGCAGGATACAAAATCAACACACCAAAACCAGTAGTATGTGTATACTCCAACAGTGAACATGCACAAAAGAAATCAGGAAGGCTAGCCCATTTGCAGTAGCCACCAAAAAAATAAAATACTCAGGGATAAAGTTAACCAAGGATGTTAAAAACCTCACAAAGAGAACTGCAAACCACTGTCGAGAGAAATTAAAAAGGACACAAGAAGATGGAAAGATATCAAATGCTGTTGCATTGGAAGAATAAACATAGTGAAAATGTCCATATTTCACAAAGTGGTCTACAGATTCAATACAATTCCCATAAAAATTCCAATGAAACTTTTATCAGAAATGGAAAAACCTATCCAGACATTTAAAAGAATTAAAAATGACCACGTATAGCCAAAGCAGTAATGAGCAAAACAAATAAAGCTGGAGGCATAATACTACCTGGCTTTAAACTATACTTGAATGCTATAATAACCAAAACAGCATGGTACTGGCATAAAAACAGACAAACAGATCAGTGGAATAGAATAGAGAACCCAGAAATCAAGCAATACACCGATAGACATCTGGTCTTGGAGAAAGGCACCAAATGTACACACTAGGGAAGAAACTGCCTCGTCTGTAAATGGTGCACAGAAAACTGGATCTCCATATGCAGAAGAATGAAACTAAACATGCACCTCTTACCATACCCTAAAGTCAACTCAAAATGGATCAAAGACTTAAGCATAAGACCTGAAACTGTAACAATACAAAGGAAAAATATACTGGAAAAACTTCTGCTACTAGATCTGGGCACAAACATTATGAACATGAGCCCAAAAGCACAAGCAGTAAAAGAAAAAATAAACAAAAGGGACAACATCAAACTTAAATGCTCTGCAAAGCAACAGAAACAATCAACAGGGTGAAGGGACAACCTACAGAGAGGGATAAAATTTTTGCTAACTCTGCATCTGACCAGGGACTAATATCCATATTATGCAAGAAACTCAAGCAATTACACAGTAAAAGAAACATATAACCCAATTAAAAACTGGGCAAAGGAGCTGAATAGACATTTTTCAAAGGGCCATATACAAATGGCCAACAGCTACATGTAAAAAAAGTTCAACATCACTAGTCAACAGGGAACTGCAAATTAAAACTATGTTGAGATACCACCTCACCCCAGTTAGACTGTCTGTAATCAAAAAGACAGTGAATAACAAATTCTGGCAAGGGTGTGGAGAGAAGGGAACACTCCTACACAGCTGGTGGGACTGGAAATTAGTACAACCCTATGGAAAACAGTATGGAGGTTTCTCAAACAACTACAGAAAGATCTTCCATAGGATCCAGTGATCCCACTTCTGGGCATATACTCAGAAGAATGGAAACTACCATGTCAAAGGGATACCTTTGCTCCCATGTTTGCCACAGCTCCATTTACAGTAGCCAAGACATGGAACCCACCAAAATGTCCATCAATGGATGATTGCATAAGGAATTTGTGGTACACATACACCATTGGATACTACTCTGCCATAAAAAACAATGAAATGTTCCCATTTGCAATAACATAGATGAGCCAGGAAAAACTTACGTAGAGTGAAATAACCAAAGCACAGAGGGATAAATACCATGTATACTCACTCACACATGGGAGCTAAGTTAGAAAGAAGGAAGGAAAGAAAGACTACAATAGTGCATTGGACTTGCAGAGGGAGAAAACATTTCTTGGGCTACAAACTGGATCGGGTGCGTTAAGAGGGAGGGTGAGGGTGGTGAGGGATAATTGGGTAAGGGACACAGGGTACAAATGCAATTTGTGGTAATGAGAATGCTGCCACTAGGAATCTGGCACTCACATCATGGACACGAGCGGTGACAATTAGCCTTGTATCTCATGGATATTATTAACCAATAAAAAAAAGAGAAGTTTCTGAGATGATGTGAATGATTTATATCTGCTCTTCAGTGTGGTATCCGGTAGATATGTGGCTACTACGGGCTTGTAACGTGGCTAACACAGCTCAGAAACTGAAATTTATACTCCTAACTCAATTAATGTAAATTTAAACAGGTACATGTGGCTTGTGACTACTATTGAGGACATTGCAGATGTGAAGGACATGGGGTTATACTTCAAATAAGTGCCCCAATGAATGCACAATTACAAACTAAGATAGACGTGATAAAGAAAATGTGCACGATCCCATGGAAGTTCACCAGTAAGTGTGAGTAGCAGTTTACCAGTCCAGGGAACGTCAGGAGAAGAAAAGACAATTCTAGGCTATGGAGAGAACTCGATAAATACGGTACACATAAAGTGGTCCTAAGTGTAACAACCAGGAGTTAGAAGATGAACCATGCATAGGCAGTACCGTAGGCCGAAAGGAAGAGTATGTGTTAAGTAGGACACAATTGTAAAAAGTGTCCAACATTGTTGAAAACAAGTAAAGATGAAGATTAAAAAGTGTCCACTGACATTCGCAAAGTGGAAGTCATTGGTTACCCCAGGGTGTGCTGTTTAAAACAGTGGTGAGCATAGAAGCCTCCATTTAGAAAATTGGGGAAGCATTTGGCTTGATTCCTTAGAATATCGGCAAAATTACCTTTCCATAATATAAATTCGGTGACATCATCATGGTAGTAGAAGCATATTTATGTCTTTTTTTCTCAAAGTCTATAGCTAAATAAAAACAGCAGGAAAGAACCGTACGGATATCATCTTCAATGTAATTTGTAGGGCACATTTAGGCCGCACAACAGGGAGACTGAAAACTGGCAGAGGAATGTCAGGTAGCAGAGTAGAAGGAAGGAGGATGACGGCCCAGTACCTGTGAAAGTGTGGTTGAAGGAATCACACTTATGCTGATTGTTCTCATAACAGCCCAACAAAGCTCAAGGAAGGGAGACAGCAGAACCTCTCAAGATCAGATTGCAGGTGGTGCGGGGATGATGGCAGTGGGACGGGTGGCACGATGGTGCTGGGTTTGTTCACCTTCTTCCTTGTTCAAACAACAGAGTAAGTTTACTTAAAAAGACTGAATCACAGTTGCTCTGGACTTAGGGACAATATGGGGACACTGAAGAGGAGACTTGATTGCTCTGATGCTGAAATCAGAGCAGTCCGGTGGAAGCCAATAAAATGAATGCAGAGATGTCCGGCTGCTTCCACTGGCCAGTTGCAAAGTGACCACTGAGAGTTCTGCTTGACAGGGAGAAGATCAGAGAATCGCCATGAAGGACGAGAGCTGAATCAGGGACAGCATCCGGAGGTCTTCAACCACAACGTTCCAGGCCAGCCGATCTCCCTTCTCTGAGGCACCTCATTGCGCAAAACTCTTCCCACACATGGAGCACGTTCTGCTCATCTCGGGGCCTAACTCTTGAGTATGAAGAATCAAGTGGTCACCACGCTCATGAACACAATATTCATCCAATGAGACCTGAAGAAAAGGATAAAAGGGGATTTAGCAGAGAAAGAGACATAAGAAGAAGCACAGTAAACCTTTGAGAGACTCTTTAATTAAGGTATTTTGACAGACAGGAAGAGATCCCACATCCTTGAAACATAAGAGAATGCTGATAAGTAACGGTGTGACCAGATAACTACAACAAATATGGGCATTCCAAACTCAGTTCATAATAAGTTCAATGGAAAATAAAGTTAAGGAGCACTCTTATTTCTTATTGGTTATGAATATCCATGAGATACAAAGCTAAGTGTCACCGCTCATGTCCGTGATATAAGTGCCCTATAAAGTAGAAAGAAAGGAAAGGAGATGTTCCGGAGGTGCAATGAAAATTTAAAAATGTAACAAACATGAATTTTAGACAAAGAAAACAGAAAACAATGGGAACGAAGTCAGCAGTGAGACATGATAACACATTTCCATGAATGTAAGGAAGATTCTCCACGTAGAAAGGGCCCAGTGTTGACCCACAGGCCCACACCTACCATTTGCAGGACCCAGGACATAAACACCAATGAAGGCGCACATGCAAAATATGCACAGGCTACCAAACTGGCTAGACCCTAATTTCAGGGGACATTTCCACCCAAGTCCTCCAGCCTATCCCTTGGAAATTGCTCTTTGGTTATAGCCTAGAAGGCAAAGGAGCTATGTGTCTCCCTGCACGGAACCTGACACTGCAAGCTGAGCTGTGGGGTGAGAGGTGGGGCAGGCTTTCTTCTGGAGTAGCAGAGGGGAAAGTGAACTGGGGCCAGGACTGACCCGATCAAATCCTGTGGGATCTGGTAGGCAAGATTTTCTCCCTCATGGCTCACTTGTGATTTAGGATGTGCAGGACATTTTCCAAAGCTCCCAAACTACACTCTTGAGCAAAGGAGTGGCAGGGCGTGTGTTTATGGTGGGAGATGGTGAACTTGTCTGCCTCCATGTGCTGTTGATTGGAGGTGACTAACTTTAAGCAAAAAGCCAGTCCTTTTTCTCTCGTGCCCCAGAGCAGAGGATGGGAATTTATTTCCTGTACAAATTCTCAAGTCTGCATCCGCAAGTGTGGAAAACCATGATTCAGCCTGTGCACCTCTTCCACAACTTATTTCTTATTACTTGCTAAACTTTGAAAATACTTTGTAATGAGGGTAAATGGACTGGACCAAGCCTTTGGTTTTTGGTGTATGTGAGGGACCCCTTCTAAAGTGCAGGATCCAGGATAAAAGCCTCTCTCAGAATACTGCATACTCAACACAATCGACAAACCTAGACCTGCATGAATGTCAACTTCATTAAGTTGCAGGAATTCAAAGACGACCCTGAGGATTCCAGGGAGAAAAAACTCTCATGACCAGTGATCCAAGACTCAGAATGACAGGGGAGTGTTATAAGTCAGAAGACAGGGGAACTGTGTAAAAATACTTCTGAATGTAAATAATCATCAACCTAAAATCCTATATCCAGTGAGATAATAAATCAAGTGTGAAGATAGATTAAACACATTTTCAGACAGAAAAGATTTTGAAAGATTTTGCCTCTCATGAAATCAGTTGCACTTAGTTATGTTAGTATGTGATTCACCAGAACAAAGAAAGAAAGAAAGAGAGAAAAACTAGGCATTAACTCAAGGTACAACATCCTATTTCAGAGCAGAAAAGGGAATTTCCAAGGAAACACAAATCAATCCAGCACTATTCATGCGAGAAACAAATTGAAGAGAATGAGGTAGTGATAGGGGTCCAGTGGTTTATGAAGGATTGCAGCCGGGAGACGTTTCTTTCTCCTCCACCCTATGCACTTTCCCTTGATGACACCAAATCAGTGACACTTAAGAGTATCACTTGGATGGATGTCCTGTCCTTCCACATCCTGAACATGGTGGATAACTATTTCCAAAGAAAGGGATTAGAGACAAATTCAAGAGGGCTGACCCTTGAGCAGTTTAAGTAAAGTGATAAAGTGTGCTTGAGAAAGGAAGGAAAAGGCTTGATGTATTGGAGGATTATTAAGAAGACCAGTGTGGTTAGGGTGATGTCAACAAGGTAGAGAGAATCAGTAAGTTCAGTTCTAGGCACGGGCCCCATGTTGTAGTGCCTCAGCTATACTAACATATTGTAGATTTTGTTCTCCTGCAATTAAACTGAAAATTTCCAGTCCATGGGAAATTCTGGATAAAAGTGTAAAATGTACTTAAATTGGTTACTGTGGGTAAAAACAGTGAAGGAAAGAGTAAAATCACTATTTGAGAAAGCTAGAAATGAGGCTGGCTTACATGGGCCATTAAGACATGTGGTGAAAAGCAGTTGCATTTGACATTTGGATCGAAGGTAAAACTTTAAAGTCACAGGATGCTGCTATACTTCAACAGGCACTAAGATGTGTCAGGAGAAGAGAGGAGCCCATGACTCCTAGTTGGCTGCAGCAAATACATGCATGCAGATTCTCCTTATTGAGATAGAGACAAACTGGGGGATGGATAAATTTGTGGCTTCGGGAGTAAAGAAGGAGAGTTAGGAGAAAATACGAGGTCCCTGGAGGTGTTGATAAAGTTGTTCCAAGACACATCATGGGATCAATGATGTATTAATCATCTCTGTTGCCTATAACAAAAACACCTGAAATGGGGTAATTTGGAAAGAAATGGTATTTATCAGTTATAGTTTTCAAGACTGGGAAGTCAAAAGTCCATGTCACTCATCTTGTGAGGGCCTTGTTGGTTTGCAGTGAGTTTCACAGCAATGCAGGGTGTCACATGATGAAAATGACAGGAGGAGAGAGAGACAACTTCTCATACATTTCACATTTGAAGCCATCAGAACCACACCCATGACCACCATTAAACCAAGAATGGATTAATCCATTCCCTAGAGTACAGTCCTCACAACCAAATCATCTCTCAAGGGCCACCTTCAAATGACCACAATGACATCCCACAGCCTCGTCACCTTGTCACAGTGGGGATATAGATTTCAATGTGAGCTATGAACGACAAACGTATCCCAACTCTATCAAATGCTAAGAGGCCAAGTGAGATACATGACTGAGAAGTGACTCTTGAATTTGGTAGAATATGAAAGCCTAGGATGACCCTGACAGGACAGGTAAGGGGAGTGTAGAAGCCTCTATTGAACATGTGAAAAAAAAAAGGGAGGTGAGGCAGTGGGGGCAATACCTACAGACAAGCTTCTCAAGGACTTTTGCAATAACGGAGTCACACAAACAGTGTGGAAGGAAAGAGGCTTTCGGGGTCTAGGGTGTAAATTCGGGAGAGGTTTCAGCAGGTGTGTGCCAATTAAAGTTATCCCACAGAAAAGCCATAATTTAAGATTTGGGGGGAAAATGGTGTAAGTCCAGAATCAAAATCTTTCATTAGACAGTACGGTATGGAAGCCACTGTGACAGTGAAAGATAAAGGCAAGGAGGCTCACCGAGGACAACAGCAAGAGAACATGGCTACAGTTGCACGTGTGTCAGTCAACAAGGTGATGACAATGGGGAGAATATTCTCTCTGGGTTTATTTGAATTGCATAGTAAAATGAGGCCATGGGTAGGGTGTGGCCAATTTCCTGATATTGAACCATTCCTGCAATCCACCTTCACCACGGGACATCATTCGTTAAGCCCACTGTTAATTTCTTTACATACTCTTGAGTATTTTCCCTGATGGACTATTTTTGCAATCCTATATATGTTGTTTAATGCACCTTACACAAAGAATTCAAATATTTCTTACACTTTATGTATTTCAGGAAATGTAAATATTATAACTGACACGTACTTTAATCATATAAAAATTAGATACTAAAAATTTGCTGTGTCCCTAGATTTTGGAGGTGAGAGCGTGAGGTGACAGGGCAGAGGTTCTTATCAAATTTTTCCGTGTCTCGTATGTTTATTTCGTACTCAACATTCAGTAAGCTTCTGCAGTCAAATTTGGTCACTGAACTTGCATTAATGGCAATTTTCCTGTAGTTTTCTGATCAAATTCCCTGATCTTTATGAAATCCGCACTGTTTTGGTACAAAATGGTGAGGGATATGGGGAAGGACAGAATTGAGGAGGGATGAACTAGAGGAAAAGAGAATAGTGAGTTTCAGGGAAAAGACCCCTGCCAGGACATTTATATCCCCAGAAACTAGGATCTATTATTTTGGACATGGTAAGGATTCCTCAGTCACTCCACATTCATCTTATTTCTCCTTGTTTCTTGTTTCCATAAAACAACAAGAATGTCTGTAAAAGGTCTGAAAACAATGACTTAGAAAATGCATTTGTGCTATAGATGCCAGGGAAGGGGGACACTGGGACTCTTCCACCTGGCAGCTGGCTTACAGCACAGGAGGAGGTAAGCTTGCTGGGTACATCAGTGCCAGGGGTCCTGGACGTTCTTCCACTGCGTTCATGGCACTCAAAATCCAGACCCACAAACACCCAGAAAGGCAGACGGCAATGAGAAATTGGATGCAGACTATTTTATTGGTATGTTGTAGGTAGAGTTACGACCACATAGTTCCAATTTCAGGGCTTTCTGAATGACATTGTCTTCTTCTCCTTCTGAAACAAACAAACGAGTAAGTTTATAGGGAAGACTTGATGTGGCGGGCAGTTGCTAATCCCTTGCTTGTGTGACACAGGTGGGTAGTTGAGAGCCCACCTTCGCTCCCTGTCCCCTGCTCCCATCCCCCTTTCCTTCTTGATATCTTGCTGTTCCCACTTCCTATGTGCCTGGCAGACAACGTGCTCTGCATTGTTGCTTAAAAGGTGAAGAAAGAAAGATTCTTCTTAGGCTGCTTGTCTTTTGGTTGCTACTGAAAATGTCTAGAGATATATATACAAAGATGGTCACTGAAACATGCATTTACAACAGTAAAAAACTGCAACCAGCCTAAATATCAAATAGACAGTGTGGGTTAAAGACATCTCGGTACCGCCACACAATGCAGTAGTGTGCTGCTGTGAAAAGCAAGAGCTTCTTAAAAATACAAGAACATGCTGACGGCTCTCAGAAACTCTACATAGAAATATTGACATATGGGTTATGGGACTATGCAATTTCTACGTGTTTCCAGTTGATTCCTTGGCATATAAACGTTTGCAGCTGGAACTAGGGACGTTGACAGAGTGAACTTGTACAATACCTGTCATTGACTTTCAGAATCCTCAGGTGATTCCTCTATGGAAGGTGGAGGAGGAGGTGGAGGAGGAGGAGGTGGAGGAAGATCACGCAGACCGTACCATACTTGGGGAGCAGGGGGTCCTTGTGGACCCTCAGCAGGAAGTGGGGGTGGTCCATTGCGTGGGCGTCCTAGTGAGGGTTGTTCCTGGGCTTCATCTACAGGAAAAGGTCCTTGTGGCTGCTCCTGTGGGCTTTGGTTCCCAAAGTCTGCATGGGGACAGCACAAGAACAGATGAGCTTAGTGATATATGACTCTGTCCTCTGTTTACCTCTCTGACCTTATCACACAGTCCCTTTCTCCCAAAACTGGCCAGTCCACTGCCAACTTCCCTCGTGCCCCCCGCTTCCTTTGGCAGAAGTCCTCTTCTGGATACTGGTGATAATGAAAGGCTCATTTCTGCACTCCTGGGACAGGTATGCGCCCTTCAGCTGGGTAGGAAGGGAGTTCTTGGATACCTGAGAATGCTCAGAGGATACCGTCAAGAAAAGAAGAGAAGCAAAGAATCAAAGTGGCAGTTGTGATGCCACTTATATCTGGGGCTACGTGAGTGACTTCCTAGCTCTGACTACACCTCTGGGCCCCTGAGCCCCATGTGGAAACTAGAGGTGATTGCTCAAGACCCAACACACAAGTAGAGAAAGAGAGAGAGGAGAAAATCAAAGTGATGGCCCACATGTGACTCTCCGTATATCTGTTGCAAACTTGTACCAGCCACAGGGGCATAGTTGAAGTGAAAAATGCAGAGAAAATGGGTCCAGTCAGTCGTTTCTTTGCATTTCTCCCTCAAGTCATATAATCATTTAGAGGACCTTTGGTGAGGAAGGAAGCAGTTGAGGGGCTCGACGTACAATGAAGGAATCAGAATTTGGACCAGGTTCCAATAGTCTGTCATCTCTCACCTGTTGCTCCCGTCCTGGAAAAACAGGCAAAGCACTCCTGTGGCCATCTCAGCCTCTAGCATTCAAGGATGTGGCCCTGTTTATGGACCCCATTATCAAGGTTGGCTAAGGTTTGCCTATATCTCAGGGTCCTAACACGAATCAGTGCCTGACAAGAACGTGATGATAAAGAGACAGTCGGGAACTGAGAGATTCCTGGGGAGGAAAAGGAAAAGTTGATTGAGGATTAACTAGGATTCACTTCCTAATAAGGAGGAATCATGTGCATGGCTGACATCTCTTAAAGAAGCCCAGGATGAAAAAATATATATATATATAAAGAAAAGAAGCCCAAGATGAAGTGAGAAATTCAACCATGAATCTCTCAAGGCTCACAAGTGTTCAACAGGGGAAGGGGACTCTGACAACAGCCTCTACGTCCCCCAGTTAACTCATCAGCCACTCTCTGTGACACTGTTGGACAGGGAGGGAATGGATAGGGGCCCGAGGATTGCTGCTGAGAGGAGTATGGAAAGTAGAAAAGCCCCTTCTTTTCCCCCCACAGTCCCTCAGACCTCAATGCTAATTTCTGTCAAGAGCTCTGGGTATTTCATTTAGTTTCCTTGCAATAGTTACTCTAAATTTCTTGTCTGTCATTTCAAAGACTCCCTGTTCTATAGGATCTAATGCTTGAGAATTCTTAATTTCCTTTGGTGGCGATGCACTTTCTTGATTTTTCATATTTCTGTTATCTTACCTTTGGTGTTTTGTCATCGTGACCGTGGATATCACAGTCCACTCGTTTTGCCCTGATGTATGGCCTGGATCCTGTAGGGACTGCCGCTTCTGAGCAGCAGAAAATAGCCAGGGCCGGAAGTCCCACCCTGCCTGCCTTCCCGGCATGGATGGCTCAGGGTGTGGGGTCCACGAGTCTCTTAGGACTCTCCTGATGGCTGGGACAGCCTGGGACTGTGGTCCCACCCTGCCTGCCTTCACCAGATGGGCTGGATTTGGGTGTGGGGAGTCCAAGTCTCTTAAGTCACTCCTTGAGGTGGAGACCGGCCTGGGCTGGAAATCCCACCCAGCCTGCCTCCTCCAGCTCCGCTGGCTTAGCTGGCTTAGGGTGTGGGAGTCCCAAGGCTAAGTCTCTCCCAGTGGCGGGACCAGCCTGGGCCAGAAGTCCCAACTCGCCTGCCTTCTCCAGCTCACCAGACTCACGGTGTGGGAGTCCCAAGGCTAAGTCTTTCCCAGTGTCAGGACCAGCCTGGGCCAGAAGTCCCAACTCGCCTGCATTCTCCAGCTAACCCGACTCAGGGTGTGGGAGCCCCAAGGCAGTTAGTTCTCAATATCCAGAATATACAGGGAGCTGTAACAACCTTACAGCAGGAAAACAAATATCTGAAAATAAAAAACTGGGCAGAGGAGCTGAATGGGCTTTTCTCAAATGAAGATATACAAATGGCCCACAGACACATGAGAAAATGCTCAACATCACTCAGCATCCGTTAAATGCAAATCAAAACCGTACTAAGATACCATGTCACTCCAGTTAGAAAGGCTAACATCCAAAAGACTGTGAATGATAAATGCTGGAGAGTTTGTGGAGAAAAAGAAACTCTCACTCACTGTTGGTGGAGCTGCAAAATGGTGCAGCCTCTATGGAAAATGATACGGAGGATCCTCACACAATTACAGACAGATCTACCATATGACCAAGATTCCACTGCTGGGAATATACCCAGAGAGATGGAAATCATCATGCTGAAGGATCCCTGAACTCCGATGATTACTCTGAGAGCTGGAACCAGCCCAATGTCCATCGTCTGATGAGTGGTTATGGAAACTGTCTTTCACCCACACAATGGAATACTACTCTGCTATAAAAAAGAATGAAATGATACCATTTGCAACAACAAGGGTGGACTTAGAGAAAATTATATTAAGTGAAACAAGTCAGGCACTGATAGAGAAATACCACATGTTCTCACTTAGTTGTGGGAGCTAAAAATACATAAATAAATAAACACACAAACAAATAAAGGGTGGGGCGGGGGAGAAGACAGAATAACCACAAAAATTCCTTGAACCACTTAAGTCAAGTGAACAGATACAATGTAGGGGGGAGGGTAGGAGGTAAAGAGGAACAGGTAAAGGGGCGGGAAAATCAAGTACAATGTAGTTTGAGAAGTAAAATAAAAATAAATAAATAAAATAACATATTATTTTCACTTAAAAAAAAACTTAAAAGAGCTCTGGGTATTTCAATGTCATCTTTTTTTCACATTTTTCTGCCCTCTTCTTCTCTAAATACTTTGCTGACCTGACGTGCATCCTCAACAGAAGCAACCAGGAGACCTCATTTGCACACAACCTTACACACACTGCACACGGCAAAGTGAAATATTAAATGTGGGTGGAGAAAAAGGAGAAATTTGGGCCCTGAGGTTTCTATCTGTCCTTGTGAGAAGAGACACGATTTTTTTTTTTTTTTTTTT
>NW_007730195.1:99567-106281 GCF_000696425.1 Galeopterus variegatus
CGGGAGCGCCGCCACACTTCCCAAGCGGCGCACTACAGCAGTGCGCCACCGGGCCAGCCCCGGAGAGACACGATTTTTATCCTATGCCCTGTCTCTTAAATAGCTCTGATGAGTGTTCATCTCTGTCACCGACACTGCCTCCTAGGCTGCTGTGTCCACCTTCTACACTCCTTACTGTGACATCTTCACAGTTGCACTTCCCAGGATCACTCTTTCCAGCTTCTGCTGCTACTTCACAGCACAGTCTGACACACCTTTCGTGAAATGCAAACTTTCCCTTCTGATTTCTCTGGTTAAATTTCTTTACAGTGTTCTGATTATATGTTAAATAAAGTCAACCCATAGGTATGGAATAAGACCCGACTGGTCTTCCCATGGCATGAGCACACTGAAGCCCCATCTCTCCTCTCATCCCCTCCCCTCTCTCCACCCTCCCCATCTGTAGTGTGATCTCCTGAGCCCCAAGCACAGTCACAGCACCTGATTCCCTTTTTTTACCTTCACTTGAGCTCTGAACTGAGCTCAGGGCCAGCAAGGCAGCTGAGAGCAGAACCAGCAGCATCTTGAAGGATCTGGAGTTGCTCCCAACTCTGCTGGGACAAACGGGGCAACTGCCTTTATAAGGATGGCAGAACAGAGCCACCTTTAGGCTTCATGCCACGTGACAGCCTAAGCTTTTCTTTGTTCACATCAGGTCAGCTGTATCTTTATTGCTTTTCAGGACATTGCCCCAACAGGATGGGCTGGGTAAGATGTTATATGTGTTTCCTTTCCAAAAGGTGCAGCATGTGACTTGGACAAAATCTTTGAAGAAACGGTGTCCAAGCAATCAACACAGATATTAGAACTGATGTTTCTGCATCATCTGATTTTTAGTCTTTTAGAATAAACTGTTATTCTGTCCTTCCGTTATGTTTTTCACTCATGCGTGTGTGTGTGGGGGAAGTGATCATGTCACCATAAGTGAAGACGGTCAATATCTCTGGCTATTCCTATACTGCAAATGGTACCATCCATGCTGTGTGTGTACCTATGTGCATGATATTTGTCTAAGTTTTTGATGCCGTAGAGGTCATTTCCATTTAACTAGGAGATGTGTGAGGACAACATACACTTGAGCACAGGAGAATGACACAAGGTTGCCCCTCAGCCTGCTCTGGCCCATAGCGATTGTCCAAGACTGTCTGGATCTGGCTCTATCAGGGGTGTCTTGGTGTCGTAGAACACAGATGACCTCAAGCTTTCTATTCTAGTTCATATCCTTGGGGGTTATTTAAGCAAAAGTGGCTACAGAAACAACCCTGGGATGTCTAGAGCACAACAATAGGCATGCACATTTCTTTAATGTACCACGCTCTTTCATGTCTTTAACAATACTCCCGTGCTCTTCCCTGTTTCTAGAATGATCCGTGAGATTCTCTTAGGGCCTTTTATCTTCTAGAAAATATGTGTGATCGCCACAACTGATCACAGATTGGCCACAGTTACATTTTCAAGCAAGGTGTCCAGTTACCACCTCCCAAGCCTCAGTTGTACTGCATTTATCTTCTAGTTTTAGTTCAGTTTCTACCCCCATCTTTCAGGTTTTTCCTCAGGACCAGGAATTTTCTCTGTAATGTTCCAATACACATTCCCCACACCCTCCTAGAACTTATTTGTTGATATTTATCTTTTGACTCTAGTTTCACAGTGTTCATTTTTTCTCTGATTTTTGGTGGGGTTTTTTGTTGTTGTTGTTGTTGTTGTTGTTGTTGTTGTTGTTGTTGTTTGAGGGTGATGCTTTTTGAAGAATTCTTTACTCTTCTCTCAAGGTTTATAGTACTCTTTACACGCTCAGATTTATTTCTGATTTTGATATTTGGAAGCAAGTTAACGTATTTTGGAGAAGCCTACTTCAGTTCCCAGCGCCCATCACCCTCTTTGGCATCTGGTTCCTCAATTACCTGCACTAGCTTTCAGTTCAGCCTTTTCCTTGAAGATGTAGATTAGTCAGAGTCACTGGCCGTGACTTACCATTTCAGATCTTGTATACATGTCATGTTATTGCTCACTTTTTTGCAGGGCTGGTGTTCATTTGAGGATAGATTGGTGGAATGGAGGGCAAGGGGGGCAATATGACATGAGTCCTAAACAGGCCGTCGACTGGGGTGAACAATGGAATCCTGTGCTGTGTATGTGGGTGTCTGGCCTGGCCCTGTCCCTAGAGGAGCAGATACAATGGCAGGATTTAATTCAATACAGTGGGGCTTGTTACAGGTAATGGTGCCCTTGCAAGGTGACCCGGCAGGATGCTCTTGTTCCCCTGGCATGTTTACGGATGTGGCGTGCAAGGGGGCTGTATCAGCAGTTGGCAGTTCTTCTCTGGCTCTTTGTTTAGCACAATGGCTCTAGCTGGGCTTTAGGTGCTTAGGGATGGCAAAAGGTAGCTGTTCATGCCCAGGAGATCCCACTCTGTTATTGGGATGACTGCCTCTGGCTTTCCAGATACAATTTGGGAAAAGAAACTGGAGAAGAGTGGTCCTGACTAAGAGGCTCATAGTTGACTCTCAGGTATGAAAGGAACATCAGAGAGAGAAGCAGAGACCAACCTGCTCACACTATGTGGGTGGCTCTGGAGCGGAAGTCCTGGTAGAAGTCAGGCTTATGCTTGTCTTTTTCACCAGGAAGGGAGCAGACAATTCTTCCAAACATGCCTCAGATCAGACTCTGCCCCTAGCCTTCTCCAATGTCAGCAATGCATCAAAGAGTCTACTGTACCATGAAAAAATAAATATCAGCTAGGAACTCAACACATGTAACCAAAAGAGAAGGTCCGGAAGAGCTGAGAGAGATGACTGTGATCAGGAAGGGTGGGGTTACATCAAAGCCAGGGCAGCAGGCAGCTCAGGACATTCAGTTAAATGGAAGCCCTCAAGTCACCCACCTGCCTTCTCTTGCATGTGTGAAACTTAACATGTCCCAAATAGAGTTCTTGGTTTCCGCATCCTGAAACCTGCTCTTTCCTGTAGTAATTTACTAGTGCTGCCCTCACAAACCAGCATAGACCAGGTGGTCCAGACAACAGAAATGTATTTTCTCAGGCTTCTGGAGGCTTGGAGTCTAAGATCTGTGCATCAGCAGGTTTGCTGTATTCTGAGGGCTCTCTCCTTGGCTTGCAGAGGGCCACCTTCTCACTGAGTACTCACATGGTCTTTCCTTTATGCGCAAGCCTCCCTGTGTCTCAAAAGGTTTAAATGTCCTCTTCTTACAAGGACAGCAGTCACATTGGATTAGAGTCTACTGGGACAGCTTCATTTTAATGTAATCACTGCTTTCAAGGATCTGTCTTCAAATAAGGTCACATTCTGAGATGTGAGGTGTTAGGCCTTCAACATATTTGGAGGGGACACCATTAAGCAATACCACCTCCCAGTTTTTTCTCAATTAAAGACAGTTTTTTCACCCAGTTGTTCAGAAATATCTGAGTCACGTTTGACTTCTCACGACCCCAGGCACAGCCCATTAGGACATCCTTATGGCACCATTTTTAAAATATTCCACATTTGACCCGTGGTATAAACTCTACTACGAGGCCTTGGTTCCAGCAATGATTCCCTCTCTCTCTAAGACTTCAACAGCTTTCCTCCTGGTCTTCTCAACACTCTTGCCCTCTCCCACATATACCGTATGAGCTCTCCTGACAACAGCCAGACTGATCTGAAAGAAACAGACACTAGATCATATCACGTTCTTGCTTAAAATCCCCTAAGCCTTCCTTCCCTGTTGTTCTTGTAGTAACATGTAAATTTCATACCCCAGCCCTCTCAGCAGTACCTGTGCCTGTCTTTTCTGAAGAGGGGTGAACTCTCTGATTGTGACAGAAAACAAAATCTTCTTCCCCTTTATCATGCACTTGTTTGCCTGGCACAGCGAAAGTTGGTTTACCAGGAAAGATGCCCACTGACCCACTGGATGAACTTGTGCTGAGACCGAGTGCAGTGCAGTGGGACCCTCTGGCCTAGGAGAAGTTCAGGTGAGTTGGAAACATTGCGGCATCCACTACATCAATGAAACATCCTGTTGATGTAATTAAAGAATAAACACAATTGTCTCTGAGAATCACACTTTGCTTAGATATGCCTATAGATATTGGATACATTACTCTTTTGCTGGCTTGTACATTAATTTGCTGTGGACACTCCATAAATGTATATTCCAGAATTAATGTAATATGTCTATAATTTACCAAACTATCCTAGTCAGAATTGATGTTAGTAGGAAACACTAATTAAACATTTACTGCATACATCAGAACTATCTCAGTAGGGAGGTGTGCTTCTTATTATATCTCAATCGTAGAGGACATGAGAAAGGCACAAGCCAAGGTTGGTGTCAAGGCAGTAAGTGGTACAGGAACCACTCAGTCCCAGAGCACAAATTTTTGGCTGCTTACATCCACTGCTTTCATGCTATGGATTGATTGGTTGAGTGATCGATTGATTTACTAGAAGGTGAAAATTAATGAGGTCAGAGAACGAACACAAGAGCTTTTCTTAGGACATGGTTAATGTTGAGGTTATGGAGATGTATTAAGAGATGAAATCAGAAAACAATGGTTCTTGAGTTAGGAAGTTTGTTTGTAAATTATAAACACTTTTACTTATATTTCTAATATCCAGATTTCCCCTTGACTTCGTAGGCAGTTATTCACACAGATTAATTCTTCTCTCTCTCTCTCTCTCTCTCTCTCTCTCTCTCTCTCTCTCTCTCTCTCTCTCTCTCATTCCTATAACCAGAAATGCCCTGGGGATGCAGATCATGCATGTCCTACTCTGTGCTCCCTCACACAGCTTTTTCTGGAGAGGAATATTAGCAATGCCTAAATATGTGGATGCTTTTCTGAATGGGCTAAACTTTGTTCCTCCAGGTGCAACTAAATTAAAAATTTAGGAATCTACCAGGGACTGACATCTCTATCTCAGAGAGTTGTCTATCAATGCATATATGTGTATGTCACATGTGCAGCTTCCCTTCTTCTCCCTGAGCATGTCTCCCATGACTTTGCCTGGAGCTGGAGTTGCTTGCTCGTTGGTGGGGACTGTAGAAGAACACAGGTGGCTGTAGCCTCAGCTCACCACTGGTTTAGCAGTGTCAGGGGTTGCTCTGTAGATGTCAATCACTCTTCCTCTGAGTTCATAGGAATACAATCACAACTATATTAGTTCAGGATACTAAGCAACATATACATCCCTCACATTTTAGGAAGATTTATAAACCAAGAAAGCAGGTATCCTTCCAAGAGGGAATTTATCCAACTGCTTAATGAATGACTCACTTTCCTTCAAGGTGAATGTGAAGTTATTCTTTCAGAACGGGGACTTTGTCCCTCCTGCTCAGGAGCATTAGGAATACCATAAAGTGTAATCATATCATATTGATTTCAAGATGCGCATGGTCACATATTTAAGATCTCGGAATTGGGACATGGCACCTCATATTTCCACAGACGATCCTGACCGTATCTCCCATCTGATGCTCATTTTGTACAGTCAGACATTGGCATCCTATCTTCCAGGGGTGAGGTCTGCTTCCTCCCCTGAGACTGGTAGAACTCTGTAGCTGCCACAGCCAACAGAGCATGTCAGAAGTGATGCTTTGTGACTTTTGAGTTTAGTCATAAAATGTGATTCAATTCCAATTTCTTCTTTTAGGAAAATGACCACATGCTGTGCGGAAGGCTATGTTGTGTGGTGCGGCTCTAAACTAAGCTTTGAAAATAATTTGATACAGCATGAATGACCCCACTCTCTTCGGTGATTCAAATGTTGTCTAAATCGTATATTAAATTTCCATGCGGACATGACTATATCTAAAGCTTTATTGATCATTGTGCTGTGTCTAGCATGGTGGTTAATATTGTATATTCATCAGCTCTTATGATTCTCACAGCATCCTTTGATGATTTCCTACATTAGGTTCACTTTTCCAGTGAAGGAACAACAGCTTAATTAGATTATAGCCTTTGCAGAAGTCATAGACTTTATCAGTATCAGCATAGTTGGGATCTACATTGGAAAGACACAGAGAGGAGAACCAGGGAGAAAGACAGACAGAGAGAAAATGAACAACAGAATGATCTAGTTTATTAGAAAAATATTAACTTCATAGGATCATGCAACAAGTACTGCACAAGACCGAGTTGAAGGAAACAAATTTCAATAAGGCTCCAAACAAGCTTGAATAGATTTGTGTTTTCTGTGAAACTAATGAAGCTTTATGCTTTGGAGCCACTCATATGCTCAGGCCCCTTCCAATTGGAAGAGAAAGGACGCTAAAGAATCATGAACTTGGTGATAATGGCCTAGCTCTACCCACTCCCTCTCTCAGGCCTTCATCGTATTACGTGTTTCTGTCTTTCTCTTACTCATGGGGCCATAAGCTTCCAATGCTTTCTGGCCTTCAAACAAACCCCAACACTTTGAGGAATATCTTAGGTTTCCGTTTAACCCAAACTCTCCCACACCTGCCTCTCAACAGGTGATTTCTGACTATGGAAGTGACCAAACAACTGATACCCCTTGTTTTTCAAAAGGAAGAAAACTTTCTCTGCAGGTTTCACCTTTTACATTCATAAATTTGGCCCTTATTTCTAGCAGGTGGACTGTAGTACCTACTGATAAGACATGACCGAAACACTACGTAAGACCAAACAGCTTTGTGTTTTTCCCTTTTTCT
>NW_007730195.1:106929-110748 GCF_000696425.1 Galeopterus variegatus
GTAAGACCAAACAGCTTTGTGTTTTTCCCTTTTTCTTGGTCTTTGAGTGAATTTTCTCAGGGGACATTCCAGCACAGACTCAAGAAGAGGGACACTGTCATACTCTGCCCCAATTTTAGACCCTTCTCACCAGGCACCATATTTGCCTAGCTCAATCCACTCCTGGGTTGAAGAGAACATGATGCTAGCACATGAAGATAGGTCTGGTTCAGGGCTACTCTTAGGACCTTCTGAGTGTGTGTGAACACCAAACTTTTCACCAAGTCTTTCTGGTGGATTCTGTTGCATTTCATTTCAGGTGGCAGGATTTCAGCCCTGGCAGAGTGCATTACCAGTGAGAAGGAGGAATAATTTGGTGTCTTTGATGCCACAGACTCAGTGGCACACTGACTAACACTACTTGAGGCTGTTAAGAGAATGCTAGACACATTGTGTGTGATACTGACTGGAAGTGAATGCAAACCACTTTACTTAAATGAAATGCTTGAAATGAAGTTGTGGAAAGGATATTCGCTTTCTTACTTCTGCTGTAGCACATTACCACAAACCTAATGGCTTCAAAAAAGATAAATTTATTATCTTATTTGTAGCTCAGAAGTCAGAAATGGGTCTCACTAGGTTAAATGTGTGTGTCACGCTGGCTTCCATCTGGAAGCTCCAGAGAAGACTCTCGGTGTCTTGCCCACATTCCTGGAACCTCTTTTGTCTTGCAAGCCCACGATGTCCACGTCGGGCTCACATCATATCCGTTCACTTCAGCCCGGCCCTGACAATCCGGCCTCCTTCTGTCACCCATGAGGACATTGTAATTACACTTGGCCCAATGAATAATCTACTATACAATCTCTATTGTAACATCAAGTGATGAGCAACTTTCATTTCCCTTGGCCATTTAATTTAACAATTCCTTGGTTCTAGGAGTTGAGAGGTGGGCACCTTGAAAGGCCATTATTCTTCACATAACAAACTGGAGAGACATCCTACACCTCTGGACCTGGTTTTTGTCATTGAAGTGTGGAGATGATGGCACAGGCTCTTTTTATGTTTACATCAGGTGTTTGCACAAGGGTGGTAGGAGTTGTTTAAAGTAGTTGGTTATTCACATATTTGTACTTTGAAGTATGCGTATGCATGCAATAGTGTAAATGACAAATTAAAAAGGCAGAAACTTGCTTTAAATTTACCTACATTTTTCAGTTTGGTGGTGATGAATCTTTTAGACTGGGAGTAGGCAGATATGATTTCTCGTTGTAGCTGTGCCGCTTACTATTGTTAATCACTTCTGCGATGTGAATTCTAGTTGTAGCTGTGCCACTTACTATAGTTAATCACTTCTGAACCCCAGCTTTCTGTTTTCTAAATTTATTTATCTATTTCTTAATTTATCATTATACAATATGGCTGATTTTCAAGGACTTCTACCAATACCTCCTTTTCTGACTGGGAATCTATTTCTTTTTTGGTTATATCTGTACCTGGTTTTGGTATCAGGATGATGTTTGCTTCGTAGAATGAGTTTGGGAGATTTGCATCTGTTTCAATCTTTTGGAATAGTTTGTAAGGAATGGGTTTTCATTCCTCTTTGAATGATTGGTAGAATTCTGCTGTGAATCCATCTGGTCCTGGGCTTTTCTTCGTTGGGAGCCTTCTGATAACAGCTTCAATCTCCTTTACTGTTATAGGTCTGCTCAGATTTTCTACATCTTCTTGGCTCACTTTTGGTAGCTTGTTTGTGTCCAGAAATTTACCCATTTCCTCCAGATTTTCAAATTTATTGGCATGTAGTTGTCTATAGTAGGCTTGATTGATTCCTTGTATTTCAGATGAATCAGTTGTAATATCACGTTTTTCATTTCTAGTTTTTGTTATTTGAATTTTCTCTCTTCATTTTTTGTTAGCCATGCTAATGGCTTCTCAATTTTATTTCTCTTATAAAAAAAAAAACTTTTTGATTCATTGGTCTTTTGTATTTTTGGGGGGGGTTCAATTTCATTAAGTTCTGCTCTGATCTTAATGATTTCTTTCCATCTGCTAACTTTAGGTTTGGATTGTTCTTGTTTTTCTCGTTCTTTAAGGTGAAGTGTTAGGTTGTTCACTTGCCATCTTTCCATTCTTCTGAAGTGAGCATTTAATGCAATAGATTTCCTCCTTAGTACTGCTTTTGCAGTATCCCACAGGATTTGGTTTGATGTAACATTATTTTCATTTCTTTCAATAAATTTTTTGATTTCCTGCTTGATTTCTTCTTGGACCCATATGTCATTAAGTAGAATGCTGTTTAATTTCCATGTGTTTGCATAGTTTCCATAATTTTGTTTGTAAGTGATTTCCAATTTTAACTCATTGTGGTCTGAGAAAATACATTGGATAATTCCAATATTTTGGAACTAATTGAGACTTGATTTGTGACCTAATATATGATCTATCCTGAGACTGATCCACATGCTGATGAGAAGAATTAATATTCTGAGGTTGTTGGATGGAATGTTCTGTAGATATCTTCCAAGTCCAATTGATCTAGAGTATTGTTTAGATCTTGTGTTTCTCTCCTGATTCTTTGCCTAGATGATCTGTCCAATATTGACAGTGGGGTGTTCAGGTCCCCTGCTATTATGGTATTAGTATCTATTTCTTTCTTTAGGTCTAATAGAGTTTGTTTTATAAATCTGGCTGCTCAAACATTGGGTGCATATATATTTATGATTGTTATGTCTTCTTGATGGATCAATCCTTTTATCATTACGTAGTGTCCCTCTTTGTCTCCTTTTATGGTTTTTAGTTTAAAGTCTATTTTATCAGATATAAGAATAGCTACTCCAGCTCGTTTTTCTTTTCTGTTTGCTTGGTAAATCTTTTTCCATCCTTTCACTATTAGTCTATGTGAGTCTTTATGGGTGAGGTGGGTCTCTTGAAGGCAGCAAATAGTTGTGTCCTCCTTTTTTATCCAGTCAGCCAGTCTCTGTCTTGTGATTGGGGAATTTAAGCTTTTTACATTAAGAGTTGTTATTGAAAAGTGTTGATTTATTCCTAGCATTTTATTGATTATTGTTTGGTTGTCTTAGCTGTCTTTTTTTCCTTACTTTCTGATTTACTGTTCATCTTCTGTATTTGTAGGTTCCTTGCATTGTAAATAGCGTTTTGTTTGTTTGTTTTCTCTTCATGAATGCCATTTTTATTATACTAGTCGGCTTTGTTTTTTCTTGGGTTTTTATGGCAGTGGTAGTTATTTTTCATTAGCTAAACCCAGTACTCCCTTGAGAATTTCTTGTAAGGGTGATTGTGTGGTGGTGAACTCCCAGAGTTTTTGTTTGTCTGAGAAGTACACTATTTGACCTCTATTTCAGAAGGATAGCCTTGCAGGGTAGAATATTCCTGGCTGGCAATCACTGTCTTTTAGTATTTTGAATATGTCATCCCATTCCTTTCTAGCTTTTAGGGTTTGTGAGGAAAAGTCTGATGTTAGTCTGATTGGGGCTCCCTTATAGGTGATTTGACGCTTCTCTCTTGCAGCTTTTAAGATTCTCTCTTTGTCTTTGACTTTTGCCAATTTGACTGTAACATGTCTTAGAGAAGACCTTTTTGGGTTGAATATGTTTGGAGATCTTTGAGCTTCCTGGATCTGAACATCAGTGATTTTTCCTATACCTGGGAAGTTTTCTGCCACTATTTCGTTGAATATGTTTTCAATGCAATCTCCTTTTTCCTCCCCTTCTGGAATACCAATGACTCAGATATTTGAGGGCTTATGGTTTTCGGATATCTCTCTCAGATTTTCTTCAATGCCTTTGATTCTTTTTTTCTTTCTTTTTTTGTTTTTTT
>NW_007730195.1:111222-123104 GCF_000696425.1 Galeopterus variegatus
CAATGACTCAGATATTTGAGGGCTTATGGTTTTCGGATATCTCTCTCAGATTTTCTTCAATGCCTTTGATTCTTTTTTTCTTTCTTTTTTTGTTTTTTTGTTTTTTTTTTTTTTTTTTTTTTTTTTTTTTTGGTCTGCCTGTGTTATTTCAAACAGCCCATCTTCAAATTCAGAAGTTCTCTCTTCAACTTCTCCAAGGCTGCTTGTTAAACTCTCCATTGTGTTTTTTTATTTTGCTGAATAAATTCTTCAGTTTGGCAAGTTCTGCTACATTTTTTTTTCAGGGCATTGATTTTCTTGTACATTTCTTCTTTCAGGTCCTGTATACTTTACCTCATTTCATCATGTTGTTTAGCTGAGTTTTCTTGTATCTCATTCAGTTTCCTTAGAATTGTCACTTGAAATTCATCTTCAGTCGTTTCAAAGGCTTCTTGTTCTATACGATCTAGAAGTTGAGATTTATTACCCTTTGGTGGTGTACTTTCTTGATTTTTCATATTTCTGGTATCTTTTCTTTGATGTTTATTCACTGTGGCAAGGGGTTCACAGTCCACAGGTTTGACACTATTGTCTGACTAAGATGTTGCTGGGGTTGCCAATTTGGTATGGCTACTTCAGTGATTGCTCAGTTGGACACTAGTGCCTTGCATGTGTGGATGCTTTGGATCTTGGGCCTCCCCAGGAAGCCACCTCTCTGGTCTGCTTGGATTCAGCTGGGCTGCTGGGTCACGGGGTGGTACCGCAGGGTTTGTGGTCTCTGCCTAGTTTCTACCTCCTCTTCTGGAAGTCTCCATATTCTGCATGTACTGGGCTGGGCTGCTGGGATACGCAGAGTCACCGCAGAGCGTATGGTCTCTGTGGCATTTCCCCTTCCCCTGCTGGATATCTACCTGCTCCGTGTGCAGTGGGCCGGGCTGTGAATGGAGCTGGATCGTGGCGGAGAAGCCTATCTGCTGGATTGTGTGACGGCAGCTCTGCAGGGCATGTGGTCTCCATGGAGCTTCTGCCTCCCGCACTGGATGTTTCCCCATTCTGCATGCATTTGATGTTATGTTTTTATAGTTGTAAATCAGTTTATTTTTGTGAGAGAGTGATGCTAGGGACTGTCTATTCCACCATCTTGACTTGAAGATGAGATATTTATTAATCAGGGTGATTTACAGATGGGAAACTGGTTCCAGTGAAGAATCAGACATCAACACATGAGAGCTCTGACTCTCAGAGGTTAAACAATGTTTACATAGCTAAGCCCCTGTCACTAGGAATAACTTTAAGAAAATGTTTGAAGAAACGTAAATAAATAACATCATTCACCAGGTGTCTTGTTATCTTTGGAAGGGTCAGAAGGGCGTTTGTGATGTGTGTGTTCAGGCCACTGAAGCCAGCTGCTCTCATAAACAACTCACTCCCTGAACAATATGTTCCCTTTACATTTGCCCTAAGGTTTAGGTGTAACTAGTCACTAATGCAATGGAACGAGCTTAATCAGAATTCAGTATGACAAGCTGGGCACAAAATGTCAATGGTTTTGTTCACCGTTCAACAACTTGTACTAGAGCACATCAGATATGAGGAGTCTTTATCCTGGTTTCATCATGCCCCTTGTCTCAGGGATTTTTCTAAACTAGAAAAGGAGTTGCAAGGTCTCCTCTGATGTCTGTTCAGAATAGGAGGCTATCTCTGTTTTGCTAGTGACTGTTGTTTTCAACATCTCTTTCTATTTTCTTTTCAACTTCAAGCATATTTCCACATAAAATTTTGTAATAGACCATTAGGATCACTAACCAGTTTTAGCCAGTAAGTAGTGTTAGTGGGCTCAAAATAGGCACTCATTTGAAATAGCCGACCTTGCTGCAAATGGTACTTGAAGCTATGAACAGAAATAAGGTCCCTTGGGATAGTGTGGGCACTGGGAGAAGTGAGGCCCTTGAGACAACATGGTGGAAACCTGACATGTGCAGCAAACCAATGATGTGTACCCCACCCAGTTACTGTCAGAATAGCAGCTACCATGGAAGGCTTACCTGTGCAGTGCATGGACTGAGATGGGAACTTTCTGTGGGTGATTTACAATATGTACATGTATTGAATAGTATCAAGACTAATTCATCTGTCCCAAAGATTAGTGGCATAAAATATTCATTAAATGCTATTTAAGATGTCATGTGTAGATCTTATATAAAAATTTTAATCTGTCTTCAATTTTGATAATGTTGTGAGCTGTTCTCTTTCTCTAACCCAGAAACCCCCAATTTTCAACAATTGGTTTATTTTAAGCCACTGATATCTATTGTAATCATGGATAGGTTGGCGCTTCAATCTACCATTTTACTTCATGTTTACTGCTTATCTTACTTATTCATCTATTTTCTGTCTTGCATTCCTGTGTGTCACTTTAAAAATGTTTTAAGAATTCCACTTTGGTTTATCTATGGTATTTTTTAGTGTATCTCTTCATAGAGTTTTTTAGTGCATGCCTTTAGTTTTGCATTACCTATGTATGACCTATCACAGCCTAAAGGGAGGGGTACACATTTTACCACTTTGAGTGAAACATTAACAACCTAATCTTCCTCTATGCCCCATTAGCCTCCTCTATTTCTCACTGTCTTCAATCTTTCTGCACAAAGATGTCAGACCATATACTGTACTTTTATACATTTTGCTTCAATTGTCAAACGCATTCCTAAAACTGAAGAGGAAAAGAAAAACAGTGTTGATGCTACACTTATGTTTCTTTTGCACTCTTCTTTCTTAGTGTTTCAAACTTCTTTTTTGCAATTCCTGTCTCCTTTAGCTCTTTTTGTATGTCAGTCTCCTGGTTATAAATTATCTGTGTTTATCTATTCAATTATTTATTGCTTTTTAATTTCTGAG
This sequence comes from Galeopterus variegatus, assembly GCF_000696425.1. Classification (NCBI taxonomy): domain Eukaryota; kingdom Metazoa; phylum Chordata; class Mammalia; order Dermoptera; family Cynocephalidae; genus Galeopterus; species Galeopterus variegatus. The sequence goes on from NW_007730195.1 coordinate 114,100, forward strand.
ATGTAAATTTATGAGGTTGACATTAATTTCATTTCAGCACTTAAAATATGTGACACTTCCTTATGACTTTCATGTTTTGTCATGATGATTCTGCTTTCATTTGTGTTGTTTCTCCACTGAAGATATGCTGTTTCTGTCTAGCTGCTTTCAAGCTTTTGTTCTTTGTCTTTGTTGTTTCATATTTCACTGTGATGTCTTGGTTTGGGTGTCTTTGTGTTTATCTTGGTTGGCATTATAGACTGTTTGTGTCCCCTAACACTCATATGTTGAAATGCTGGATGCCATGGTATTTAGAGTTGGGGCCTTGGGTTGCAATTATGGTTAGATTCAATCATGAGGGAGAGCCTAGGTGTTAGGATTAGTGTCTTCATGAATAGAGGTGGCAACAGGGGATCACTGGCCCGTGAAGATATGGGGAGAAGATGGCTATCTGCAAGCTGGGAGAGGGCCCTCCTAGAAGCCAACCCTGCTTGCATCACAATCTCGGACTTCCAGACTCTAGAACTGTGAGAAATAAATTTCTGTTGTTCACAAGCCACCCAGTCTATGGTGTCCTGTTCCATCAGACCAAACTCACTAAGACAGTTGGGGCTCATGTGCCTTACAGCATCTCTGGGTCTATGTTGTTTGGCAAATTTGGGAAGTTTTCAGCCATTACTCCCTTGAGTTCTTTTTCAGGCTCGTCCTATTTCTGTTCTTGTCCTGGGACTCAGAGAACATAATATTAACTATTTGTTATAATTCCACAGGTGCGTGAGGCTCTGAGAATATTTGTTTTATCTTCTCTCCATTGTTCAGATTGGATAATATCTGTGGATGAATCTCTATTGATTTTTTCTCTCTGTTCCTGAAAGCACACTTTGCTGCTTTTGTTTAATTTGGTGCAGTTTTCCTTCTGGGGGCTTTGTAGCTTTCAGTTCTAAATTTTTCATTTGCTTCTTTTATCCATTTGGATGTGTATGCTGAGACTTTCTTTTCCCCAATTTATTTTTTTTTTATTGCTGTCTTGCTTATAATTACTCATTGAATCATTTTTATGATGACTGCCTTAATATCTTTGTCGGATAACTCTAATGTCAATGGCACTTTTAATTCTGGCTTCTATAATTGCCAATTTCATTTAAGTTGAGTTGTTTGGGATCTTAGCACAACACGTGATTTTCAATTGATCTGGACATTTCAATTCTTATGAGGCATTGGATTTGACTGCAAAGCTCTGCCTGAACTGCCTTTCTCTGACACCATGTCAGCAGAGGAAGGGGGTGGTTCATACTGCATTACTTTCTGGTGAAAACACAAATACGACTTTCTTAATCAACCTGTGTTAACACCCAAGGTGGGGATAGTACCTCACTACTGCTGGTTTGAGGATAAATTATGGCTCCCTAGAGATGTGCAGTCACACCACCTCATCTGGGGTTGTAGGTCGGTCTTGTCACTGCTTCCCATGTGGACTCCACTGATACCAACCCACTGTGGAAGGGGACGGTGCTTCTTTACTGCTCAGTGGGGTAGGAAGCCCAGGCTCCATGTCTGCTTTGCACTGACATCAATGTGTGGGGACAGAGTGAGGAACTCTTTCCTGCTGGATGGGAATGAGCGTTTCACTTTCTACTCTTCTCTGACACCACTGTCTGGGAGAGTCAAGGCACCGGGCTGCAACATGGCCCCCACTTGGGGATTCAGTTGCACCTCCACACTCATTGAATTCTGTAGTGTTTGGCATTAGTAGAGTCCTCAATGTTTCATTGTCTCTTGCCTTGCCAGAGAGTCTGGTTACTGGTGCTTTGGGTAGAAACAATAGGCTTCTTTTTGGAAAAGATTTCACCCATGCCTATTGACATTTCTATGCTCCTGACTCTTTCAGCTACAAGTCTGCCACTTAGTTAGCCAAACAAAAAACTTATAAAAGTCACCATCATGCCCTGTCTAGGTCCCATATCCCATCTGCTTCGTTCTCTCCGTTTACCAGCTTTTTCTTTCTTTTTGTAATGTATAATGACAGGGGTTTTTAGTTGTCCTTCATAAGGACAACAGGACAAAGTGTACATACTACATCTCTCTTGAAGAGGAAATTGGTTTACTAAACATAGGAAGAACCACCAGGCCATTTTCTGTCTAGAGTCTGTGTCTCTTTGGGTGGGACTGGGCTTTGTTTCTCACCTTTAAGCATCTCAGGGCAGATGGGCCTGGAGGCATCCATCCCCTCAGTATAAAAGAATAAAGAATAGGCTGAGTCTCATATGCCAAGGCATGAAAATAAGGAAGGGGACTTTGTTATTATCCATGTCCACAAGACTGCTGATGATATTCAACGGTGCATTTCTTCATTGGCTTTCATGTTACAGGACTTTTCTGCTTCCTTTTGAATGCTACTAGTGCCGAAGAGAGCACGCCCTTGTCAAATCATCTCTTTATGATTTATTTTTCTTAATTGATCCATGAGAATTTTGTATACTTCTGAAGTACAGTATACTTGGGTACATTCATCCTGTGTGCAATCATCATATCAGAGTGCTTAGTATATCTGTCACCGCTTCCTCATAAGAACATTCAACACCATCTTGACTAGCTATTCAAAGTACACAGTAATTTGTGGTTTAGTTTAACTGTATTACCATAGTACACCAGATTCCATTCTTCCTGTTTCTTCAATATTTCATGTTCTGTGACCACCTCTATCCATCTTTCCTTCCCCTTCCCCCTCCCCCAACCAGTCTCTAGTCTTCTACTCTCTACTTGCATGTGATCAACTCTTCTAGCTTCAACAAACATATGAGAATGTGGGGTAGTTCTCTTTGTGTGGCTTGCTTATTCCACTTAACATCATTTTCTAAAAGGTCATCCATGTTGCTGCACATCACAGAATTTCGTTTTTTCCCATGTCGGAGTAGAATTCCATTGTTTATATGTACCGTTATATTCTTTGTCAAATCATCCTTGGATGGACATTTAGTTCAGTTCTAAACCTTGGCCATAAAGAAAAGAATCACAATAAACACGACAGTGCAGTTATCCTTTCAACTTGTTCATTTGCTTTCCTTTGTGTATACAGCACTGTTGCTTGAGAATCTTCCATATTGCTTTCCATCATGGCTGTTCAGATTTACATTTCCAGCAACAATATGTGAGTTCCCCTTTCTCCAGCATTCCTCCCTAAGCCCCCAGCATTTGCTATTTTCTGTCCTTTTGAAAATAGCCACTGTTACTGGGATGAGTTGATATCTCATTGTGGTTTTGAGTTGCATTTCTCTGATGAATAGTGATGTTGAGCAAATTTTCCTATGGGTGTTGGCCATTTGTGTGTATTCTTTCAAAAATGTATTGATTTGCATTTCCCGGATGCTGAGTGATGTTGAGCATTTTTTCATATGACTGTTGGCCATTTGTATATCTTCTTTAGAGAAATGCCTGCTTAGCTCTTTTGCCCATTTTTTGATTGGGTTGCTTGTTTTTTTCTTGTAAAGTTGTTTGAGTTCCTTATATATTCTGGATATTAGTCCTTTGTCAGATATGTATTTTGCAAATATTTTCTCCCACTCTGTTGGCTGTCTTTTAGCTCTGTTAATTGTTTCTTTTGCTGTGCAGAAACTTTTCAGTTTGATATAGTCCCATTTGTTTATTTTTCCTTTGGTTGCCCATGCTTTTGGGGTCATATTCATGAAGTCTGTGCCCAGCCCTATTTGCTGAAGGGTTTCTCCTATATTTTCTTTAATAAGTTTTATTGTTTCGAGGTGTATATTTAAATCCTTAATCCATTTTGAGTTGATTTTAGTACAAGGTGAGAGATATGGGTCTAGTTTCAATCTCCTGCAAATGGATATCCAATTATCCCAGCACCCTTTGCTGAAGAGGGAGTCCCGACCCCAGTGAATAGACTTGATGCCTTTGTCGAAGATCAAATGGCAGTAAGTGCGTGGGTTGATTTCAGGGTGCTCTATTCTATTCCATTGATCAGAGTCTCTGTTATTATACCAATACCATGCTGTTTTGGTTATTATAGCTTTGTAGTATAGTTTAAAGTCAGGTAGAGTAATACCTCCAGCTTTATTTTTTTTGCTCAGCGTTGCTTTGGCTATTCGTGGTCTTTTGTTATTCCAGATAAATAACTGTATAGTTCTTTCCATTTCTGTGAGAAATGTCATAGGAATTTTGATGGGGATTGCATTAAATTTGTATATCACTTTGGGTAGTATAGTCATTTTCACTATATTGATTCTTCCAATCCAGGAGCATGGGATGTCTTTCCATCTTCTTGTATCCTCTCTAATTTCTCTCAGGAGTGGTTTATAGTTCTCGTTATAGAGATTTTTCACATCCTTAGTTAGTTCAATTCCTAAGTATTTTATTTTTTTGGTGGCTATTGTAAATGGGCAGGCTTTCTTATTTCTCTTTCTGCTTGTTCACTATTGGTGAAAAGAAATGCTACTGATTTTTGTGTGTTGATTTTATATCCTGCTACTGTGCTGAACTCTTTTATCACCTCTAAGAGTTTTTTAATAGATGATTTGGGCTGTTCGATATATAGGATCATGTCATCTGCAAACAGGGACACTCTTGAAGAGGCTGTCTTTTCTGCCACGTATGTTCTTCCTGACTTTGTCAGAGTTCAGTTGGCAGTAGGGATGTTGATTGATTTCTGGGTTTCCTATTCAGTTCCATGGATCTGAGTGTGTGTTATCATGCCAGTACCATGCTGTTTTGGTTTCCAAACCTTCATAATGTAATTGGAAGTCATGTAGTATTATGATTTTGGCTTTATTTACTTTGTGTTGGCTACTTGGCATCTATTTGGAGCCTTTATTCTATTTCATAAAAGGATTTAAGAAATAGAGAACCCTAACAGATGAATAACAAGCAAGGAGACTGAAGCAGTGATCACAATTCATCCAACAAAGAAAATCTCAGGAAAATACAACTTTGCAGCTGAATTCAATCAAACCTTTAAGCAGAATTAATGCCAATTCTCTTCAAACTTTTCCAAAAACTTGAAACAAGACATTTCCCAACCTCATACTAGGAGGTCAGCACCACCCTGACACAAAAACCAGACAAATATGCTACAAGAAAAGAAATCTACAGGCCGATATCCTTGATGAACCAAATGCAAACATCCTCCACAAAATATTAGCAATCAGAGTACAGCAACACTTCAAGAAATTATACACCATGTTCAAGTGGAATTCATCCCAGGGATGTAACTTTGGCTCAAAACTGCAAATCAATAAATGTGATGCACCAGATCATAAAAGCAAAGACAAAATCCATATGATCATCTGTATACATGCTGAAAAAGCTTTTGACAAAATTCGACATTCATTCTTTGTAAAGACTCTCTACAGGTTAGGCATACATGGAAAGTATCTCAATACAATGAAAGCCATATATTGATAGCCCACTGCCAATATCATCCTGAATGGGGAAATGCTGAAAGCTTTTCCCTTAAGAACAGGAACTACACAAGGATAGCCCACTGCCAATATCATCCTGAATGGGGAAATGCTGAAAGCTTTTCCCTTAAGAACAGGAACTACACAAGGATAGCCCACTGCCAATATCATCCTGAATGGGGAAATGCTGAAAGCTTTTCCCTTAAGAACAGGAACTACACAAGGATGCCCACACCCAACACTCCTGTGCAACATAGTGTTGGAAGTATTATCCAGAGCCCTTAGAGAATGGGAGGAAATAAAGGGCATCCAGACTGGAAAAGATGAAGTCAAACTGTCCCTGTTTGCAGATAATATGATCCTATATATCGAGCAGCCTAAAGCCTCTACAACAAAACTCTTAGAGTTGAGAAATAATTTCAGCGAAGTTGCAGGATAAAAAATCAACACAGCAGTAGCATTTCTGTACTCCAACAGTGAACGTGCAGTAACAGAAATCAGGAAGCTAGCCCATTTACAATAGCCACCAAAAAAATCAAATACTTAGGGATAAAGTTAACCAAGGATGTGAATAATCTCACAAAGAGAACTACAAACCACTGTCAGGAGAAATTAAAAAGGACACAAGAAGATGGAAAGATATCAAATGCTCTTGCATTGGAAGAATTAACATACTGAAAATGTCCATATTTCACAAGGGATCAACAATACAATTCCCACTAAAATTCCAATGAAATTTTTCTCAGAAATAGAAAAACCTATCCAGACATTTAAAATGACTAAAAAAAGACCATGCATAGCCAAAGCAATAATGAGGAAAAAAAAATAAAGCTGAAGGCATAACATTACCTGACTTTCAACTATACTTCAAAGCAATAATAACTAAAACAGCATGGTACTGGCATAAAAACAGACAAACAGATCAGTGGAATAGAATAGAGAACCCAGAAATCACCACATACACCAATAGCCATCTTTTCTTGGACAAAGGCACCAAGTCTACACACTGGGGAAGAAACTGCCTCTTCTGTAAATGGTGCATGGAAAACTGGATCTCTGTATGCAGAAGAATGAAACTAGACATGCACCTCTTACATACCCTAAAGTCAACTCAAAATGGATCAAAGACTTAAGCATAAGGCCTTAAACTCTAACAGTACAAAGGGAAAATATAGTAGAAACACTTTAGCTCCTAGGTCTAGGCACGAACTTTATGAACATGAGCCTGAAAGCACAAGCAGTTAAAGAAAAAATAAACAAAAGGGACAACATCAAACTTCAATGCTTCTGCACAGCAACGGAAACAATCAACAGGGTGAAGGGACAACCTACAGAGAGGGATAAAATTTTTGCTAACTCTGCATCTGACCAGGGACTAATATCCATAATATGCCAGAAACTCAAGCAATTACACAGTAAAAGAAACATATAACCCAATTAAAAACTGGGCAAAGGAGCTGAATAGACATTTTTCAAAGGGCCATATACAAATGGCCAACAGCTACATGAAAAAAAAGTTCAACATCACTAGTCAACAGGGAACTGCAAATTAAAACTATGTTGAGATACCACCTCACCCCAGTTAGACTGTCTATAATCAAAAAGACAGTGAATAACAAATTCTGGCAAGGGTGTGGAGAGAAGGGAACACTCCTACACAGCTGGTGGGACTGGAAATTAGTACAACCCTTATGGAAAACAGTATGGACGTTTCTCAAACAACTACAGAAAGATCTTCCGTAGGATCCAGTGATCCCACTTCTGGGCATATATTCAGAGGAATGGAAATCACCATGTCAAAGGGATACCTTTGCTCCCATGTTTGTCACAGCTCCATTTACAGTAGCCAAGACATGGAACCCACCAAAATGTCCATCAATGGATGATTGCGAAAGGAATCTGTTGTACACATACACCATGGAATACTACTCTGCCATAAAAAACAATGAAATGCTCCCATCTGCCACAACATAGATGAGCCTGGAAAAACTTATGTTGAGTAAAATAATCAAAGCACAGAGGGATAAATACCACGTGTACTCACTCACAAGTGGGAGCTAAGTTAGAAAGAAGGAAGGATAGAAAGACTACAGGAGTGAATTGGACTTCCAGAGGGAGAAAACATTTCTTGGGCTACAAACTGGAGTGCGGGGGGGTTTAAGAGGGAGGGAGGGGGAGGTGAGGTATAATTGGGTAAGTGACATGGGGTACAAATGCAATTTGTGGTAATGGGAATGCTGCCAGTTTGATTCTGGCACTCACATCATGGACACGAGCGGTGACAATTAGCCTTGTATCTCATGGATATTCATAACCAATAAGAAAAAAGAGAGGTTTCTGAGATGATGTGAATGATTTATATCTGCTCTTCAGTGTGGTATCCGGTAGATATGTGGCTCCTACGGGCTTGTAACGTGGCTAACACAGCTCAGAAACTGAAATTTATACTCCTAACTCAATTAATGTAAATTTAAACAGGTACATGTGGCTTGTGACTACTATTGAGGACATTGCAGATGTGAAGGACATGGGGTTATACTTCAAATAAGTGCCCCAATGAATGCACAATTACAAACTAAGATAGACGTGATAAAGAAAATGTGCACGATCCCATGGAAGTTCACCAGTAAGTGTGAGTAGCAGTTTACCAGTCCAGGGAACGTCAGGAGAAGAAAAGACAATTCTAGGCTATGGAGAGAACTCGATAAATACGGTACACATAAAGTGGTCCTAAGTGTAACAACCAGGAGTTAGAAGATGAACCATGCATAGGCAGTACCGTAGGCCGAAAGGAAGAGTATGTGTTAAGTAGGACACAATTGTAAAAAGTGTCCAACATTGTTGAAAACAAGTAAAGATGAAGATTAAAAAGTGTCCACTGACATTCGCAAAGTGGAAGTCATTGGTTACCCCAGGGTGTGCTGTTTAAAACAGTGGTGAGCATAGAAGCCTCCATTTAGAAAATTGGGGAAGCATTTGGCTTGATTCCTTAGAATATCGGCAAAATTACCTTTCCATAATATAAATTCGGTGACATCATCATGGTAGTAGAAGCATATTTATGTCTTTTTTTCTCAAAGTCTATAGCTAAATAAAAACAGCAGGAAAGAACCGTTCGGATATCATCTTCAACGAAACTCGTAGGGCAAATATAGGCCGCAGCACAGGGAGACTGAAAACTGGCAGAGGAATGTCAGGTAGCAGAGTAGAAGGAAGGAGGATGACGGCCCAGTACCTGTGAAAGTCTGGTTGAAGGAATCACACTTATGCTGATTGTTCTCATAACAGCCCAACAAAGCTCAAGGAAGGGAGACAGCAGAACCTCTCAAGATCAGATTGCAGGTGGTGCGGGGATGATGGCAGTGGGACGGGTGGCACGATGGTGCTGGGTTTGTTCACCTTCTTCCTTGTTCAAACAACAGAGTAAGTTTACTTAAAAAGACTGAATCACAGTTGCTCTGGACTTGGGGACAATATGGGGACACTGAAGAGGAGACTTGATTGCTCTGATGCTGAAATCAGAGCAGTCCGGTGGAAGCCAATAAAATGAATGCAGAGATGTCCGGCTGCTTCCACTGGCCAGTTGCAAAGTGACCACTGAGAGTTCTGCTTGAC
>NW_007730195.1:123904-154791 GCF_000696425.1 Galeopterus variegatus
CCTCCAGCCTATCCCTTGGAAATTGCTCTTTGGTTATAGCCTAGAAGGCAAAGGAGCTATGTGTCTCCCTGCACGGAACCTGACACTGCAAGCTGAGCTGTGGGGTGAGAGGTGGGGCAGGCTTTCTTCTGGAGTAGCAGAGGGGAAAGTGAACTGGGGCCAGGACTGACCCGATCAAATCCTGTGGGATCTGGTAGGCAAGATTTTCTCCCTCATGGCTCACTTGTGATTTAGGATGTGCAGGACATTTTCCAAAGCTCCCAAACTACACTCTTGAGCAAAGGAGTGGCAGGGCGTGTGTTTATGGTGGGAGATGGTGAACTTGTCTGCCTCCATGTGCTGTTGATTGGAGGTGACTAACTTTAAGCAAAAAGCCAGTCCTTTTTCTCTCGTGCCCCAGAGCAGAGGATGGGAATTTATTTCCTGTACAAATTCTCAAGTCTGCATCCGCAAGTGTGGAAAACCATGATTCAGCCTGTGCACCTCTTCCACAACTTATTTCTTATTACTTGCTAAACTTTGAAAATACTTTGTAATGAGGGTAAATGGACTGGACCAAGCCTTTGGTTTTTGGTGTATGTGAGGGGCCCCTTCTAAAGTGCAGGACCCAGGATAAAAGCCTCTCTCAGAATACTGCATACTCAACACAATCGACAAACCTAGACCTGCATGAATGTCAACTTCATTAAGTTGCAGGAAATCAAAGACGACCCTGCAGATTCCAGGGAGAAAAAAACTCTCATGGCCACTGATCCGAGACTCAGAATGACAGGGGAGTGTTACAAGTCAGAAAACAGTGGAACTGTGTAAAAATACTTCTGAGTGTAAATAATCATCAACCTGGAATCCTATATCCAGTGAGATAATAAATCAAGTGTGAAGATAGACTATACACATTTCAGACAGAAAAGATTTTGAAAGATTTTGCCTCTCATGAAATCAGTTGCAGTTAGTTATGTTAGTATGTGATTCACCAGAACAAAGAAAGAAAGAAAGAGAGAAAAACTAGGCAGTAACTCAAGGTACAACATCCTATTTCAGAGGAGAAAATGGAATTTCCAAGGAAACACAAATCAATCCAGCACTATTCATGTGAGAAACAAATTGAAGAGAATGAAGTAGTGATAGGGTCAAGAGGTTTATGAAGGATTGCAGCCGGGAGACGTTTCTTTCCCCTCCACCCTATGCATTTTCCCTCAATGACACCAAATCAGTGAGACTTAAAAGTATCATTTGGATGGATGTCCTGGCTTTCCACATCCTGAACATGGCAGCTTACTATTTCCAAAGAAAGAGATTAGAGACAAATTCAAGAGGGCTGACCCTTGAGCAGTTTAAGTAAAGTGATAAAGTGTGCTTGAGAAAGGAAGGAAAAGGCTTGATGTATTGGAGGATTATTAAGAAGACCAGTGTGGTTAGGGTGATGTCAACTAGGTAGAGAGAATCAGTAAGTTCAGTTCTAGGCACGGGCCCCATGTTGTAGTGCCTCAGCTATACTAATATATTGTAGATTTTGTTCTCCTGCAATTAAACGGACAATTTCTGGTCCATGGGAAATTCTGGATAAAGTGTAAAATGAACTTAAATTGATTACTGTGGGTAATATTAGTGAAGGAAAGAGTAAAATCACTATTTGAGAAAGCTAGAAATGAGGCTGGCTTACATGGGCCATTAATACATGTGGTGAAAAGCAGTTGCATTTGAGATTTGGCTTGAAGGTAAAACTTTAAAGTCACAGGATGGTGCTATACTTCAACAGGCACTAAGATGTGTAAGGAGAAGTGAGGAGCCCATGATTCCTAGTTGGCTGCAGCAAATACATGAATGCAGATTCTCCTTATTGAGATGGAGACAAACTGGGGGAAGGATAAATTTGTGGCTTCGGGAGTAAAGAAGGAGAGTTAGGAGAAAATACGAGGTCCCTGGAGGTGCTGATAAAGTTGTTCCAAGATACATCATGGGATCAATGATGTATTAGTCCTGTCTGTTGCCTATAACAAAAACACCTGAGATGGGGTAATTTGGAAAGAAACGGTATTTATCAGTTTTAGTTTCAAAACTGGGAAGTCCAAAGTCCATGTCACTCATCTAGTGAGGGCCTTGTTGGTTCATCGTGAGTTTCACAGCAATGCAGGGTGTCACATGATGAGAATGACAGGAGGAGAGAGAGGGTGAGACAACTTCTCATACTTTGAACATTTGAAGCCATCAGAACCACGCCCATGACCACCATTAAACCAAGAATGGATTAATCCATTCCCTAGAGTACAGTCCTCACAATCGAATCACCTCACCAGGGCCACCTTCAAATAACGACAATGACATCCCACAAACTCATCACCTTGTCACAGTGGGGATATAGATTTCAATGTGAGCTATGAACGACGAACATATCCCAACTCTATCAAATGCTAAGAGGTCAAGTGAGATGATACATGACTGAGAAGTGACTCTTGAATTTGGTAGAATATGAAAGCCTAGGATGACCCTGACAGAAGAGGTAAGGGGAGTGTAGAAGCCTCTATTGAACGTGTGAAAAAAAAAAAAGGGAGGTGAGGCAGTGGGGGCAATAACTACAGACAAGCTTCTCAAGGACTTTTGCAATAACGGAGTCACACAAACAGTGTGGAAGGAAAGAGGCTTTAGGGGTCTATGGCGAGCTTTGTAAATTGGGGAGCAGTTTCAGCAGGTGTGTGCTGATCGAAGTAATCCCACAGAAAAGCCAAAATTTAAGATTTGGGGGGAAAATGGTGTAAGTCCAGAAGCAAAATCTTTCATTAGACAGTACAGTATGGAATCCACTGTGACAGTGAAAGATAAAGGCAAGGAGGCTCACCGAGGACAACAGCAAGAGAACATGGCTACAGTTGCACGTGTGTCAGTCAACAAGGTGATGACAATGGGGAGAATATTCTCTCTGGGTTTATTTGAATTGTAAAATGAGGCCATGGGTAAGGTGTGGCCAATTTCCTGATATTGAACCTTTCCTGCAATTTACCTTCACCACGGGACGTCATTCATTAAACCCACTGTTGATTTCTTTACATACTCTTGAGTATTTTCCCTGATGGAATATGTTTGCAATCCCATATATTTGGTTTAGTGCACCTTACACAATGAATTCAAGTATTTCTTACACATTCTGTATTTCAGGAAATGTAAACATTATGACGGACACGTACTTTAATCATATAAAAATTAGATACAAAAATTTCCTGTGTCCCTAGATTTTGGAGGTGAGAGCGTGAGGTGACAGGGCAGAGGTTCTTATCAAATTTTTCCGTGTCTCGTATGTTTATTTCGTACTCAACATTCAGTAAGCTTCTGCAGTCAAACTTGGTCACTGAACTTGCAATAATGGCAATTTTCCTGTAGTTTTCTGATCAGAATAGGGTTTGACATCAAATTCCCTGATCTTTATGAAATCCACACTGTTTTGGTACAAAATGGTGAGGGATATGGGGAAGGACAGAATTGAGGAGGGATGAACTAAAGGAAAAGAGAATAGTGAGTTTCAGGGAAAAGACCCCTGCCAGGACATTTATATCCCCAGAAACTAGGATCTATTATTTTGGACATGGTAAGGATTTCTCAGTCACTCCACATTCATCTTATTTCTCCTTGTTTCTTGTTTCCATAAAATAACAAGAATGTCTGTAAAAAGTCTGAAAACAATGACTTAGAAAGTGTATTTGTGCTATAGATGCCAGGGAAGGGGGACACTGGGACTCTTCCACCTGGCAGCTGGCTTACGGCACAGGAGGAGGGAAGCTTGCCGGGTACATCAGTGCCAGGGGTCCTGGACGTTCTTCCACTGCGTTCATGGCACTCAAAATCCACACCCACAAACACCCAGAAAGGCAGACGGCAATCAGAAATTGGATGCAGACTATTTTATTGGTATGTTGTAGGTAGAGTTACGACCACATAGTTCCAGTGTCACGATTTTCTGAATGACATTGTCTTCATCTCTTTCTGAAACAAACAAACGAGTAAGTTTATAGGGAAGACTTGATGTGGCGGGAAGTTGCTAATCCCTTGCTTGTGTGACACAGGTGGGTAGTTGAGAGCCCACCTTCTCTCCCTGTCCCCTCCTCCCATCCCCCTTTCCTCCCTGATTTCTTGCAGTTCCTGCTTCCCATGTGCACTGTAGACAACGTGCTCTGCATTGTTGCTTAAAAGGTGAAGAAAGAAAGATTCTTCTTAGGCTGTTTTTCCTTTGGTTGCTACTGAAAATGTCCAGAGATATATATATACAAAGATGGTCACTGAAACATGCACTTACAACTGTAAAAAACTGCAACCAGCCTAAATATCAAAGAGACAGTGTGGGTTAAAGACATCATGGTACCACCACACAATGCAGTAGTGTGCTGCTGTGAAAAGCAAGAGCTTGTTAAAAATACAAGAACATGCTGACGGCTCCCAGAAACTCTACATAGAAATAGTCACAAATGGGTTCTAGGACTATGCAATTTCTGTATATTTCCAGTTGATTTCTTGGTACATAAACGTTTGCAGCTGGAACTAGGGAGTTTGACAGAGTGAACTTGAACAATACCTGTCATTGACTTTCAGAATCCCCAGATGATTCCTCTGAGGAAGGTGGAGGAGGAGGAGGAGGAGGTGGTGGAGGTGGAGGAGGTGGAGGAAGATCACCCAGACTATACCATACTTGGGGAGCAGGGGGTCCTTGTGGACCCTCAGCAGGAAGTGGGGGTGGTCCATTGCGTGGGCGTCCTAGTGAGGGTTGTTTCTGGCCTTCATCTACAGGAAAAGGTCCTTGTGGCTGCTCCTGTGGGCTTTGGTTCCCAAAGTCTGCATGGGGACAGCACAAGGACAGATGAGTTTAGTGATATATGACTCTGTCCTCTGTTTGCCTCTCTGACCTTACCACACAGTCCCTTTCTCCCAAAACTTGCCCAACCACTGCCAACTTCCCTCGTGCCCCCCGCTTCCTTAGGCAGAACTCCTCTGCTGGATACTGGCGATAATGAAAGGCTCATTTCTGCACTCCTGGGACAGGTATGCGCCCTTCAGCTGGGTAGGAAGGGAGTTCTTGGATACCTGAGAATGCTCAGACGAAACCGCCAAGACCAGAAGAGAAGCAAAGAATCAAAGTGGCAGTTGTGATGCCAGTTATATCTGGGGCTACATGAGTGACTTCCTAGCTCTGACTCCACGTCTCGGCCCCTGAGCCCCACGTGGAAGCTAGAGTTGATTGCTCAAGACCCAACACACAAGTAGAGAAAGAGAGAGAGGAGAAAATCAAAGTGAGGGCCCACACGTGACTCTCCGTATATCTGTTGCAAACTTGTACCAGCCACAGGGGCACAGTTGAAGTGAAAAATGCAGAGAAAATGGGTCCAGTCAGTCATTTCTTTGCATTTCTTCCCCTAGTCATATAATTATTTAGAGGACGTTTGGAGGAAGGAAGCAGTTGAGGGACTCGAAGTACAATGGAGGAATCAGAATTTGGACCAGGTTCCAATAGTCTGTCATCTCTCACCTGTTGCTCCCGTCCTGGAAAAACAGGCAAAGCACTCCTGTGGCCATCTCGGCCTCTAGCATTCAAGGATGTGGCCCTGTTTATGGACCCCATTATCAAGGCTGGCTAAGGTTTGCCTATATCTCAGGGTCCTAACACGAATCAGTGCCTGACAAGGACATGATGATAAAGAGACAGTGGAGAACTGAGAGATTCCTGGGGAGGAAAAGGAAAAGTTGATTGAGGATTAACTAGGATTCACTTCCTAATAAGGTGGAATCATGTGCATGGCTGACATCTCTTAAAGAAGCCCAGGATGAAAAAATATATATATATATAAAGAAAAGAAGCCCAAGATGAAGTGAGAAATTCAACCATGAATCTCTCAAGGCTCACAAGTGTTCAACAGGGGAAGGGGACTCCGACTACAGCCTCTATGTCCCCCAGTTAACTCATCAGCCACTCTCTGTGACACTGTTGGACAGGGAGGGAATGGATAGGGGCCCGAGGATTGCTGCTGAGAGGAGTATGGATAGTAGAAAAGCCCCTTCTTGTCCTCCCACAGTCCCTCAGCACTCAATGCTAACTTGTGTCAAGAGTTCTGCGTATTTCATTTAGTTTCCTTACAATACTTACTCTATATTTCTTGTCTGTCACTTCAAAGAGTACCTGTTCTATAGGATCTAGTGTTTGAGCCTTTTTAATTTCCTTTGGTAGTGATGCACTTTCTTGATTTTTTCTATTTCTGTTACCTTTCCTTTGGTGTTTTGTCATTGTGACCGTGGATATCACAGTCCACTCGCTTCCCCCTGATGTCTGGCTTCGATCATGTAGGGACTGCCGCTTCTGGGCATCAGAAAATAGCCAGGGCCAGAAGTCCCACCCTGCCTGCCTTCCCGGCATGGCTGGCTCAGGGTGTGGGGTCCACGAGTCTCATAGCACTCTCCTGATGGCTGGGACAGCCTGGGACTGAGGTTCCACCCTGCCTGCCTTCTCCAGATGGGCTGGCTTGGGGTGTGGGGACTCCAAATCTCTTAAGTCACTCCTTGAGGTGGAGACTGGCCTGGGCTGGAAATCCCACCCAGCCTGCCTCCTCCAGCTCCGCTGGCTTAGCTGGCTGAGGGTGCGGTAACCCTAATGCTAAGTCTCTCCCAGAGGCGGGACTAGCCTGGGCAAGGAGTCCCAACTCGCCTGCCTTCTCCAGCTCACCCGACTCAGGGTGTGGGAGCCCCAAGGCAGTTAGGTCTCAATATCCAGAATATACAGGGAGCTGGAACAACCTTACAGCAGAAAAAACAAATAACCCAAAATTTAAAAATGGTCAAAGGAGCTGAATGGGTTTTTCTCAAAGGAAATGGCCAACAGACACATGAGAAAATGCTCAACATCACTCAGCATCCATTAAATGCAAATCAAAACCACACTAAGATACCATCTCACTCCAGTTAGAAAGGCTAACCTCCAAAAGATTGTGAATGATAAGTGCTGGAGAGTTTGTGGAGAAAAAGGAACTCTCACTCACTGTTGGTGGAGCTGCAAAATGGTGCAGCCTCTATGGAAAATGATATGGAGGATCCTCACACAATTACAGACAGATCTACCATATGACCAAGATTCCACTGCTGGGAATATACCCAGAGAGATGGAAATCATCATGCTGAAGGATCCCTGAACTCCGATGATTACTCCGAGAGCTGGAACCAGCCCAGATGTCCATCGTCTGATGAGTGGATATGGAAACCGTCTTTCATCTACACAATGGAATACTACTCTGCTATAAAAAAGAACCAAATGCTACCATTCACAACAACCAGGGTGGACTTAGAGAAAATTATATTAAGTGAAACAAGTCAGGCACTGATAGAGAAATACCACATGTTCTCACTTAGTTGTGGGAGCTAAAAATACATAAATAAATAAACACACAAACAAAAAAAGGGTGGGGCGGGGGAGAAGACAGAATAACCACAAAAATTCCTTGAACTACTTAACTCGAGTGAACAAATACAATGTAGGGGTCAGGGTAGGAGGTAAAGAGGGACAGGTAAAGGGGCGGGAAAATCAAGTACAATGTAGTTTGAGAAGTAAAATTAAAATAAATAAAAATAAAAGTAAAATGAAATGAAATATTTTTTTAGTTAAAAAAAATTTTTTTAAAAGCTCTGGGTATTTCAATGTCATCTTTTCACATTTTCCTGCCCTCTTCTTCTGTAAATACTTTGCTGTCACTGATGTGCGTCCCCAACAGAAGCAACCAGGAGACCTCATTTGCACACAACCTTACACACACTGCACACGGCAAAGTGAAATATTAAATGTGGGTGGAGAAAAAGGAGAAATTTGGGCCCTGAGGTTTCTATCTGTCCTTGTGAGGAGAGACACGATTTTTATCCTATGCCCTGTCTCTGAAATAGCTCTGATGGGTGTTCCTCTCTGTCACCAACACTGCCTCCTAGGCTGCCGTGTCCACTTTCTATACTCATTACTGTGACATCTTCACAGTTGCACCTCCCAGGATCACTCTTTCCAGCCTCTGCTGCTACTTCACAGCACAGTCTGACACACCTTTCGTGAAATGCAAACTTCCTCTTGTGATTCCTCTGGTCAAAGTTCTTCACTGGGTACTGATCATATGTTAAATAAAGTCAACCCATAGGTATGGAATAAGACCCATCTGGTCTTTCCATGGCATGAGCACACTGAAGCCCCATCTCTCCTCTCATCCCCTCCCCTCTCTCCACCCTCCCCATTTGTAGTGTGATCTCCTGAGCCCCAAGCACAGTCACAGCGCCTGATTCCCTTTTTTTTACCTTCACTTGAGCTCTGAACTGAGCTCAGGGCCAGCAAGGCAGCTGAGAGCAGGACCAGCAGCATCTTGAAGGATCTGGAGTTGCTTCCAACTCTGCTGGGACCAACGGGGCAACTGCCTTTATAAGGACGGCAGAACAGAGGCACCTTTAGGCTTCATGCCACGTGACAGCCTAAGCTTTTCTTTGTTCACATCAGGTCAGCTGTATCTTTATTGCTTTTCAGGACATTGCCCCAACAGGATGGGCTGGGTAAGATGTTATATGTGTTTCCTTTCCAAAAGGTGCAGCATGTGACTTGGACAAAATCTTTGAAGAAACGGTGTCCAAGCAATCAACACAGATATTAGAACTGATGTTTCTGCATCATCTGATTTTTAGTCTTTTAGAATAAACTGTTATTCTGTCCTTCCGTTATGTTTTTCACTCATGCGTGTGTGTGTGGGGGAAGTGATCATGTCACCATAAGTGAAGACGGTCAATATCTCTGGCTATTCCTATATTGCAAATGGTACCATCCATGCTGTGTGTGTACCTATGTGCATGATATTTGTCTAAGTTTTTGATGCCGTAGAGGTCATTTCCATTTAACTAGGAGATGTGTGAGGACAACATACACTTGAGCACAGGAGAATGACACAAGGTTGCCCCTCAGCCTGCTCTGGCCCATAGCGATTGTCCAAGACTGTCTGGATCTGGCCCAACTCTGCTGGGACCAACGGGGCAACTGCCTTTATAAGGACGGCAGAACAGAGGCACCTTTAGGCTTCATGCCACGTGACAGCCTAAGCTTTTCTTTGTTCACATCAAGTCAGCTGTATCTTTATTGCTTTTCAGGACATTGCCCCAACAGGATGGGCTGGGTAAGATGTTATATTTGTTTCATTTCCAAAAGGTGCAGCATGTGACATGGGCAAAATCTTTGAAGAAACGGTGTCCAAGCAATCAACACAGATATTAGAACTGATGTTTCTGCATCATCTGATTTATAGTCTGTTAGAATTAACTGTTATTCTGTCCTTCCATTGTGTTTTTCATTCATGCGTGTGTCTGTGTGTGGGAAGTGATCATGTCACCAGCAGTGAAGACGGTCAATATCTCTGGCTATTCCTAAATTGCAAATGGTACCATCCATGCTGTGTGTGTACCTATGTGCATGATATTTGTCTAAATTTTTGATGCCATAGAGGTCATTTCCGTTTAACTAGGAGATGTGTGAGGACAACATACACTTGAGCACAGGAGAATGACACAAGGTTGCCCCTCAGCCTGCTCTGGCCCATAGAGATTGTCCAAGACTGTCTGGATCTGGCTCTATCAGGGATGTCTTGGTGTCGTAAAACACAGATGACCTCAAGCTTTCTATTCTTATTCATATCCTTGGGGGTTATTTAAGCAAAAGTGGCTACAGAAACAACCCTGGGATGTCTAGAGCACAACAATATGCATGCACATTTCTTTAATGTACCATGCTCTTTCATGTTTTTAACATTTATCCCGTGCTCTTCTCTGTTTCTAGAATGTTCCGTGAGATTCTCTTAGGGCCTTATTTCTTGTAGAAAATATGTGTGATCACCATCACTGATCACAGATTGGCCACAGTTACACTTTCAAGAAAGGTGTCCAGTTACCCCCTTCCGAGCCTCAGTTGTACTGCATTTATCTTCTACTTTTAGGTCAGTTTCTAACCCCATCTTTCAGATTGTTCCTCAGGACTGGGAATTTTCTCTGTAATGGTCCAATACACATTCCCCACACCCTCCTGGAACTTATATGTTGATATTTATCTTCTGACTCAAGTTTCACAGTTTCATTTTTTCTCTTATATTTGATGGGGTTTTTTTTGGTTTTTGGGTTTTTATTTTTTTTGAGGGTGATGTTTCTGAACAATTCTTTACTCTTTTGTTAAGGTTTATAGTACTCTTTACACGCTCAGATTTATTTCTGATTTTGATATTTGGAAGCAAGTTAACGTATTTTGGAGAAGCCTACTTCAGTTCCCAGCACCTGTCACCCTCTTCGGCATCTGGTTACTCAATTACATGCACTAGCTTTCAGTTCAGCCTTTTCCTTGAAGATGTAGATTAGTCAGAGTCACTGGCCGCCTCTTACCGTTTCAGATCTTGT
The DNA here is from genome assembly GCF_000696425.1 of Galeopterus variegatus. NCBI lineage: Eukaryota > Metazoa > Chordata > Mammalia > Dermoptera > Cynocephalidae > Galeopterus > Galeopterus variegatus. The sequence continues at coordinate 134,327 of NW_007730195.1, forward strand.
ACACATGACATGTTATTGCTCAGTTTTGTGCAGGGCTTGTGGTCATTTGAGGATAGATTGGTGGAATGGAGGGCAAGGGGGGCAATATGACATGAGTCCTAAACAGACCCTCGACTGGGGTGGACAGAGGAATCCTGTGCTGTGTATGTGGGTGTCTGGCCTGGCCCTGTCCCTAGAGGAGCAGATACTATGGCAGGATTTAATTCAATACAATGGGGCTTGTTACAGGTAAGGGTGCCCTTGCAAAGTGACCCGGCAGGATGCTTTTGTTCCCCTGGCATGTTTACGGATGTGGCTTGCAAGGGGGCTATATAAGCAGTTGGCAGTTCTTCTCTGGCTCTGTGGTTAGCACAATGGCTCTAGCTGGGCTTTAGGTGCTTAGGGATGGCAAAAGGTAGCTGTTCATGCCCAGGAGGTCCCACTCTGTTATTGGGATGACTGCCTCTGGCTTTCCAGACACAATTTGGGATTGGAAACTGGAGAAGAGGGGTCCTGACTAAGAGGCTCATGGTTGACCTTCAGGAAGGAAAGGAAGGTCAGAGAGAGGAGCAGAGGCCAACCTGCTCACACTATGTGGGTGGCTCTGGAGCGGAAGTCCTGGTAGAAGTCAGGCTTATGCTTGTCTTTTTCACCTGGAAGGGAGCAGACAATTCTTCCAAACATGCCTCAGATCAGGCCCTGCCCCTAGCCTTCTCCAATGTCAGCAATGCATGAAAGAGTCTACTGTACCATGAAAAAATAAATATCAGCTAGGAACTCAACACATGCAACCAAAACAGAAGGTCCGGAAGAGCTGAGAGAGATGACTGTGATCAGGAAGGGTGGGGTAACATCAAAGCCAGGGCAGCAGGCGGCTCAGGACATTCAGTTAAGTGGAAGCCATCAAGTCGCCCACCTGCCTTCTCTTGCATATGTGAAACTTATCATGTCCTAAATAGAGTTCTTGGTTTCCACGTCCTGAAACCTGCTCTTTCCTGTAGTAATTTACTAGCACAGTCCTCACAAACCGCCATAGACCAGGTGGTCTAGACAACAGAAGTGTATTTTCTCAGGCTTCTGGAGGCTTGGAGTCTAAGATCCGTGCATCAGCAGGTTTGCTGTATTCTGAGGGCTCTCTCCTTGGCTTGCAGAGGGCCACCTTCTCACTGAGTACTCACATGGTCTTTCCTTTATGCGCATGCCTCCCCATCTCTCTAAGTGTTTAAATGTCCTATTCTTATGAGGACAGCAGTCAGGTTGTATTAGAGTCCACTGGGATGGCTTCATTTAACTTAGTCACTGCTTTCAAGGAACTGTTTTCACTTAAAGTCACATTCTGAGATATGAAGTGTTAGGGCTTCAACATACTTATTTGGAGGGGACACCATTAAGCCATACCACCTCCCAGTTTTTTCTCAATTAAAGACAGTTTTTTCACCCAGTTGTTCAGAAATATCTGAGTCACTTATGACTTCTAACGACCCCAGGCACAGCCCATTAGCACATCCTATGGCACCATTTTAAAAATATTCCACATATGACCCGTGGTATAAACTCTACTATGAGACCTTGGTTCCAGCAATGATTTCCTCCCTCTGGAAGACTTCATCAGCCTTCTACCTGGTCTTCTCAACACTCTTGCCCTCTCCCACATATACCGTATGAGCTCTTCTGACAACAGCGTGACTGATCTTGAAGAAACAGACACTAGATCATGTCACTTTCTTGCTTAAAATCCCATATGCCTTCCTTCCCTGTTGTTCTTGTAGTAACATGTAAATTTCATACCCCAGCCCTCTCAGCAGTACCTGTGTCTGTCTTTCCTGAAGAGGGGTGAGCTCTCTGATTGTGACAGAAAACAAAATCTTCTTCCCCTTTATCATGCACTGGTTTGCCTGGCACACCGAAGGTTGGTTTACCAGGAAAGATGCCCACTGACACCCTGGATGAACTTGTGCTGAGACTGAGTGCAGTGCAGTGGGTCCCTCTAACCTAGGAGGAGTTCAGGTGAGTTGGAAACATTGCGGCATCCACTGCATCAATGAAACATCCTGTTGATGTAATTAAAGAATAAACACAATTGTCTCTGAGAATCACACTTTGCTTAGATATGCCTAAAGATGTTGGCTACATTGCTCTTTTGCTGGCTTGTACATTAATTTGCTGTGGACACTCTATAAATGTATATTCCACAACTGTATAATTTTCTTCAACTGAGGTGATGTAAGTGTTGGAGTATTTGTTCTGATATTCCACAATTAATTTAGCGTATCTGTAATTTACCAAACTATCCTAGCCAGAATTGATGTTAGTAGGAAACACTAATTAAACATTTACTGCATACTCCAGAACAATCTTATTAGGGAGGTGTGCTTCTTACTATATCTCAACCGTAGAAGACATGAGAAAGGCACAAGCCAAGGTTGGTGTCAAGGCAGTAAGTGGTACAGGAACCATTCAGTCCCAGAGCACAAATTGTTGGCTACTTACATCCACTGCTTTCATGCTATTGATTGATTGGTTGACTGATCGATTGTTTACTAGAAGGTGAGAGGGAATGAGGTCAGAGAACGAACACAAGAGCTTTTCTTAGGACATGGTTAAGGTTACGGTTATTGTGATGTATTAAGAAATGAAGTCAGAAAACAATGGTTCTTGAGTTAGGAAGTTTGTTTGTAAATCATAAACACTTTTACATATATTTATAATATCCAGATTTCCCCTTGACTTCGTAGGCAGTTACTCACACAGATTAATTACTTCTTCTCTCTCTCCTCTCTCTCTCTCTCTCTCTCTCTCTCTCTCTCATTCCTATAACCAGAAATGCCCTGGGGATGCAGATCATGCATGTCCTACTCTGTGCTCCCTCACACAGCTTTTTCTGGAGAGGAATATTGGCAATGCCTAAATATATGGATGCTTTTCTGAATGGGCTAAACTTTGTTCCTCCAGGTGCAACTAAATTAAAAATTTAGGAATCTCACAGTGACTTGTATCTCTATCTCAGAGAGTTGTCTATCAAAGCATATATGTGTATGTCACATGTGCAGCTTCCTGTCTTCTCCCTGAGCATATCTCCCATGACTTTGCCTGGAGCTGGAGTTGCTTGCTTGTTGGTGGGGACTGTAAAAGAACACAAGTGGCTGTAGTCTCAGCTCACCACTGGTTTAGGAGTGTCAGGAGTTGCTCTGTAGATGTCAGTCACTCTTCCTGTGAGTTCATAGGAATACAATCACGACTATTTTAGTTCAGCATATTAAGCAACATATACATCCCTCACATTTTAGGAAGATTTACAAACCAAGAAAGCAGGTATCCTTCCAAGAGGGAATTTGTTCAACTGCTTAATGAATGACTCACTTTCCTTCAAGGTGAACGTGAAGTTATTCTTTCAGAATGCGGACTTTGTCCCTCCTGCTCAGGAGTATTAGGAATACCATAAAGTGTAATCATATCATATTGATTTCAAGATGCGCATGGTCACATATTTAAGATCTCGGAATTGGGACATGGCACCTCATATTTCCACAGACGATCCTGACCGTATCTCCCATCTGATGCTCATTTTGTACAGTCAGACATTGGCATCCTATCTTCCAGGGGTGAGGTCTGCTTCCTCCCCTGAGACTGGTAGAACTCTGTAGCTGCCACAGCCAACAGAGCATGTCAGAAGTGATGCTCTGTGACTTTTGAGTTTAGTCATAACATGCCATGCAATTCCAATTTATTCTTTTAGGAAAATGACCACATGCTGTGAGGAAGTCTATGTTGTGTGGTGCGGCTCTCAACTAAGCTTTGAAAATAATTTGATACAGCATGAATGACCCCATTTTCTTCAGTGATTCCACAGTTATCGAAATCGTATATTAAATTTCCATGCGGACATGACTATATCTAAAGCTTTATTGATCATTGTGCTGTGTCTAACATGGTGGGTAATATTGTATATTCATCAGCTCTTTTGATTCTCACAGCATCCCTTTGATGATTTTCGACATTAGGTTCACTTTTCTGGTGGAGGAACAACAGCTTAGTTAGTTTGAGAGCCTTTCCAGAAGTCATAGACTTTATCAGTATCAGCATAGTTGGAATCTACATTGGAAGGACACAGAGAGGAGAACCAGGGAGATAGAGAGGCAGAGAGAAAATGAACTAGAGAATGATCTAGATTATTAGAAAAGCATTACCTTCATAGGATCATGTAACAAGTATTGCACAAGACCAAGTAGAAGGAAATAAATTTCAATAAGGATCCAAACAAGCTTGAATAGATTTGTGTTTTCTGTGAAGCTAATGAAGCTTTATGCTTTGGAGCCACTCATATGCTCAGGCCCCTTCCAATTGGAAGAGAAAGGGCGTTAAAGAATCATGAACTTGGTGATAACGGCCTAGCTCTACCCACTCCCTCTCTCAAGCCTTCATCGTATTACGTATTTCTGTCTTTCACTTAATCATGGGGCCATGAGCTTCCAATGCTTTCTGGCCTTCAAACAAACCCCAACACTTTGAGGAATATCTTAGGTTTCCTGAGACTGGTAGAACTCTGTAGCTGCCACAGCCAACAGAGCATGTCAGAAGTGATGCTCTGTGACTTTTGAGTTTAGTCATAACATGCCATGCAATTCCAATTTATTCTTTATGAAAATGACCACATGCTGTGAGGAAGTCTATGTTGTGTGGTGCGGCTCTCAACTAAGCTTTGAAAATAATTTGATACAGCATGAATGACCCCATTTTCTTCAGTGATTCCACAGTTATCTAAATCGTATATTAAATTTCCATGCAGACATGACTATATCTAAAGCTTTATTGATCATTGTGCTGTGTCTAACATGGTGGGTAATATTGTATATTCATCAGCTCTTTTGATTCTCACAGCATCCCTTTGATGATTTTCGACATTAGGTTCACTTTTCCGGTGAAGGAACAACAGCTTAATTAGATTGAGAGCCTTTGCAGAAGTCATAGACTTTATCAGTATCAGCATAGTTGGGATCTACATTGGAAGGACCCAGAGAGGAGAACCAGGGAGATAGAGAGACAGAGAAAAAATGAACTAGAGAATGATCTAGTTTATTAGAAAAGCATTACCTTCATAGGATCATGTAACAAGTACTGCAGAAGACCGAGTTGAAGGAAACAAATTTCAATAAGGATCTAAACAAGCTTGAATAGATTTGTGTGTTCTGTGAAGCTAATGAAGCTTTATGCTTTGGAGCCTCTAATCTGCTCAGGCCCCTTCCAATTCCCTGCATAGTCTTGGAAGAGAAAGGGCGCTAAAGAATCATGAACTTGGTGATAATGGCCTAGCTCTACCCACTCCCTCTCTCAAGCCTTCATCGTATTACGTGTTTCTGTCTTTCACTTACTCATGGGGCCATAAGCTTCCAATGCTTTCTGGCCTTCAAACAAACCCCAACACTTTGAGGAATATCTTAGGTTTCTGTTTACCCCCAACTCTCCCCACACCTGCCTATCAACAGGTGATTTCTGACTATGGAAATGACCAAACAATGATACCCCTTGTTTTTCAATAGGAAGAAAACTTTTTCTGCAGGTTTCACCTTTCACATTCATAAATTTGGCCCTTATTTCTAGTAGGTGGACTGTAGTACATACTGATAAGACATGACTAGAACACTACGTAAGACCAAACAGCTTTGTGTTTTTCCCTTTTTCTTGGTCTTTGAGTGAATTTTCTCAGGGGACATTCCAGCACAGACTCAAGAAGAGGGACACTGTCATACTCTGCCCCAATTTTAGACCCTTCTCACCAGGCACCATATTTGCCTAGCTCAATCCACTCCTGGGTTGAAGAGAACATGATGCTAGCACATGAAGATAGGTCTGGTTCAGGGCTACTCTTAGGACCTTCTGAGTGTGTGTGAACACCAAACTTTTCACCAAGTCTTTCTGGTGGATTCTGTTTGCATTTCATTTCAGGTGGCAGGATTTCAGCCCTGGCAGAGTGCATTACCAGTGAGAAGGAGGAATAATTTGGTGTCTTTGATGCCACAGACTCAGTGGCACACTGACTAACACTACTTGAGGCTGTTAAGAGAATGCTAGACACATTGTGGGTGATACTGACTGGAAGTGAATGCAAACCACTTTACTCAGCTGCTGACCAGCCCAGCACCTCCACAGGAAACAATGAGTCCATCTCAGTCCCAGTTTGTAAGGTTCTTCTCTCTTTCCCCTGATGTTTTACTAGAGCTTTGATACCATTTTTGATGCCGATTTTGATTAATGGCAAAAGGATTCCAAACAACTCTTCCTAGATGCTGAGATCAACTGTCAAATCTCATAAGGAGTTAATGGCAAGCTCTTTCCACCCTGAGTTTTATCTTCTAAGCCCAATTGCCTGGATTTTTCATAACCAAATAGGCACAGGATAAACAAGGCCCCTCCCTTGAGTTTTCCAAGATTCCTTCCTTCCCATCTCTCTAGGAGGTGGATTCCAGTCCAATTCATGAAACCTTATCTAATATTGAGCCTGAACAAAAGGTATCAGGTTTTCTTAATACTTAGAAATTTTCTTCAACTGAGGTGATGTAAGTGTTGGAGTATTTGTTCTGATCCTTTATGTCTCTGAGATTCTGTTAAGTGTTTCAATGATTTTATAATTTCTATTGATCCAACATCAAAGCACTGAGTCTTTTCTCTGTCAATTCCTTTCTGCTAGTAATTACATCCAACAGAATTTTTTGAAATTTTGGACATCATATTTTTCAGAAAGGATGGCTATAATAGCTTCTCTAAAGTTTTTCTCTGCCTTGGTGAGGACAAAGTCAGTTTGGGCGGGGAGTGGGAGTGCAGTGCGACGAGTGGTCTTCTAGGCCTTGGGAGCTGTGGGGACAAAGTTAAAGGGTCAGGTCTGGGAGGCTTGTACCAAATGGAAACAAAACCTCTTCTCCTAACTCTATGCACCGTTTCACAGTGAACCACCGAGGATGCTTTTCTAGACGGCCTTAAACAAATGCTTCAAATGATGATTTTGTCATAAACCGACAAGTTTCTCGAGACATGTGTCTGGATTTATAATTGAACACAGTAAAGTAGGGGAACAGAAAAAAAACACTAGATTGTTTGTAGCTTTAAGATCAAAACCATTTTTGGATACAGGTCTTCCTGCTAAAACAAAATAACAGATAATAAGCTCAAAGTTGCCTTGACTGTGTCTGGGTGAGCTGCTAGTCTTTCTTCATTGCCCACAAAGTCCTTATAAGTTAAAAAAAACTTTTTTAATAAAAAAATAAAGTCTTTGACCATTTCAATATCTAAGTCATTTCAGGGTTGTCATCTGTTTTCTTTTTTTTTTTTTTTTTCCTTTTTGTCTTTTTTCGTGTCCGGCAACGGATCACAACCCTCAGTGTCGCACCCGCACCTCGCTCAGCCAGTGAGCGGGAACCGGTCTGTATGTGGGATCCGAACCCTCTGCGGGAGCGCCGCCATGCTCCCAAGCGGTGCACTGTAGCAGTGCGCCACTGGGCCGGCCCTGTCATCTGTTGATTGTCTCATTTCTTAAGAAGTGATCGATATTTTGTGATTTTTAAAATATATTGAGTAATTTCTATTTTATCCTGTACACAGGGATTTTATCTGTTTTCAATATCCAAAATATTCAATAAGGAAAGGTTTGGACACTGTCTAGATGGTAAGAGTGTTTTTCTCACTTACACATTTTTATAACTGCAGCTTTTCCCTGGATGATTCTCTCTGACATTTATGAAATAAAATTGTAAGTATGAGTATTTAACATTATGCAATACTTACAGATGTAACAAAAATTTTTTTTTTCTTTAAAGTACATTGAATGGGTCTAACGGGCCTTATGCACAAAGTCTTTCTAACTTTTTTTTTCAAACCTCATCAGTTGAACTCAGGCAGTTCTTTGTTCTTTTTTCCCTACAGGAACAGCAGAGTTTAACACCTGCTGTGAGGGGCTATCATAGTAGCTAGGTGACCCCGCTATCTTCTGGGTAGGGATTTATGGAATTTGGGAAAATGCAGCTAAGCTGAAAGAAATGATTACAGCAACCAGGGAGGCATTTTTCTCTTGGCATCTCACACCAGGATCTGCCTCTCTTTCAGGGCGCTCCCATTGTCTGGGGAGTCTGCAGGTCCAGGGTCTCTTCTTTTCTGTCCTCTTCCTTTTATGCCTCTGTGTCTCCATCTTGTATTCCTGAACACCCCTTTCCTCCACAGGAGCAAGTACAGTGGTGATTGGAGCACCTATGCCCACCAGAGCTATAAAAGCTTGAGTATCTAATGTCCTTGAAGTTCTGCAGTATGTTTGGATGAGTATGTAGAACCTTTGGTCTCTGTTGGGGCAAGGATATGTCAGGTCCAGCTGGAATTGTTAGAGCAACTGAGAACAGAGTAGAGAGAAAAAGAGATCAGGAGGAGATGGATAGCGTGTCTCCATGCCAGTAAGCAAGACATACTTCCTTTCAAATTCAAGCAGTGCGGCAACTGCTCATGGCTCAAATGAATGAACATCTGATGTTTAGTTCTACTCAAAGGCCTGTAGCAGCTTTGGGGAATCTTTAATCCTCTTATTTCTTCTTATCTGGAGAAGACAGTGAAAACTAAAAGTGACATTTGAGATGCTTGTTTCAATTCTACCTCCTGGTACTCAGTTTTCGACCATTTCCCGATTCTAGTCATTAATATGCAACTAAATAGAGGACCATTTATTAACCAATTGACCATGTAGTATGATCAACATGCTTGCTATCAATTCCTGTGGACTTTCCTCAGATCCTATTCATCAGCCTGTGGGACCATCAGCTTTCTCTCCAGGAGGCAATGTCTTTGGGCAGTGTCCCATTGTTGTTGTCAGAACTGTTGTATGCTAACGACTGACACTTATACTTGCAGAGGACCTAAGACTGTTTATTCACAGTAGGAGCAGCAGCAGCCAGGGGAACATCATAGCACTGGTTCCCAAACTTCAGTCCCCTCAGGGAGATAAGGTGTGCATGCAGTGGGATGAATCACAGGAGAGGAATCCTCAAATTAGGAAACCCTGATCTTATAAACTCTGATTGCCGTGAGTGGCCCATCTTTCTTCCCTTCTGGGGAGAGAAAGAGACCTTATCTTTACCCTGGAATGAAAGCTAATGCCTCTGGGGAGTAGCAGTAGCTCTATATCTAAACAAATCTGCCCTCTGACCAACAGGGAGACACTATTTCTAAATTCCAAGGATCTTTGCCAGGGCCTGGTCTTGGGTGAGGTGAGCAGCAATGCACCTAGGGCACAAAATTTAAGGAGGCAATCATCAGTTGCAGGGCTCTGAAACCAAGTGGCTCCTCAAAATTTGCACCCTTGGTGCATTGCTTGGCTGATCTTAGTCCAAGCTTTGTGGTTTGCCAATCAAACATGTTCCTTTCTCAGAAGACAAGACCTAGACCATGCAGAAATGCAAAAAATCCAGCAAGAATTTCTCCCAATACCCACCCGGAAGATCAAGATCCCAAGATCAGGTGCCTAAGATTGTGGAGTCTTCTGTATCATAGCATCTAGTATGGTCTGTGGCAATGATATTAAATTTATTTGTATCTGTCCAATCATTATACAGTCAATATAGGGTTGCCTGTACCCATAACATTTCTACTATGGAAGGTGAATTAAGCTTGTTTTTTGGAGAGGGGGTGATGCAGTTACCCCTTTCAGGATAATTATGCTTAACTCTTACATATTGCAATATGTTAGATGTTATACAATTTGGAAGAAAATGCTCACAAAATTTTGCAGCCTTTCAAGAAATTAAGGATCAGTTTTCAACCTAATCTTTCTATTTAGTATCTAGAATTAGAGATTATTTATTCTGAGAATTTATGCTAGCAATAATTTAGCAAGCTTCTTCTGGCTTCTTCATACAGTGTCATAGCTTTTTATTAGAATGCACTCTGGATTCCAAGGTCGCCTGGCCAATGCCAGTTACTACCTGTATAATCCTTTGGGCAATCAATGGTCATAAGGGAGTTTCTTTGAAGGTGAACATAAACTATTCCCAGATAGTCAAGGAAGCATGGGAAGACTTCTATTAACTGGAAATATGTTTTCTTTTCCAAGACTCTGGTTTTCTCCTTTTTTTTTTTTTTTTGTCTTTTATCTTTTTCCGTGTCCGGCAACGGATCGCAACCCTCAGTGTTGCCCCCGTACCGGACCGGGGACCGGCAACGGGATTGCAACCCTCGGTGCTGCTCCCGTGCCTCGCTCAGCCAGTGAGCGGGAACCGGTCTGTATGTGGGATCCGAACCCTCGGGCGGGAGCGCCGCCGCGCTTCCCAAGCGGCGCACCATCCAGTGCGCCACCGGGCCGGCCCTGGTTTTCTCCTTTTGAAGTTTAGTTTCCCCTGGGCTGCTAATTACAGCCAGAGAATAGTATTTTTGGTTAACTTTCCTTCTTGTCATTGTCTGTTTTTCTGATTATCCAGGTCCCCAGGTTTAAATCTACTTCTTCCAAAATCTGTAGTCTAGATTGCTGCAAATCTTTAGGCATTTTATACCAATGATGCAGAGGTCTTCAACCCAGCATTAAATTCTTAGTATATTTTTTTCATTTTTCTTCTTTCTCTTTCCAAAAAGTTTCTTCATGATTATGTTTTATGGGTCTGGAAGACAATGTAGCTGCTGCCATGGATCCATCTGTTTATGTTAACACATAGGACTGAACTGCCAAACCAGATACATGCAAATCATACAACTCACCTTATACCAAACTTTACAAATGATTAAAAGGACACAGGCAAAAACAGATGTAGCATTTATTTCTGGAGGGACTTACATCTGTCAGAATTACTTCTCAAAAAAATGGGGGTTTTTTTCCTACTGCATGATGATGTGTTTTGGTTTTGGATAGATGAGTCCAAAAAGGTAAGTGGGACAGTAGAGCTGACTAGAGGAATGTTAACACTGCAAGAGCACTGGGGCAGTTATAAAGGATCAGAAGGAAAGTGGGCAATGCTGTTGTGTAAGGATTCTGTCATTTTATGGTTTAAGTCCATGATTATCATTTAACAAAAATGCCAGAGTGAATTATCAGAATATCCCATGTCATGATAAGAGAAAGGAAGAGAAGTAAAATATAAAATCATTAAGAAATTAAATAAAATACCTAGAAAGTCAGGCTGAGAGCTTCAGAGAGAGACAGTACATGCCTGAGATTTCAAATAAGGTTTCATTTCCCAGGAGAAGACTGCCAAGAAGGAGCCATCTACAAAATTATGGTGCTAAGAAATGCATAAACCTCATAAACGGGGCCCCAGCTCTGAGGATTTCTGTTTTTGGGAAACTGTCGCCCATAAGTTATTTTAACCTAGAGGCCATCACAAGTCCTTAGGTCTAAAATTGTTCCTTCACATTTGTTCCTTTTTTTTTCTTTTTTTGTCTGAAATTCAAATTTAACTGGGCCTCCTGCAGTATCTTCCTTTCTTTCTTAGAGAAAATACAATAATTGTTCTCCAAGTCATGCTCCCAATCATTGTATTTTAAAAACTTATTGATATTTCTCTTAAATTTGCTATTTTGTACTTTTTTTGTTTTGCTATTTTTTACATGCTTCCTAATTGTATTTTTTTTTAAGAGGAGACATTCTCACTAAATTTAATACTGTAATCTCAGTAGTTGTCTCCGATTTGTTTTTCCCTTGAAACATTTATTTATTTTTGTTGCTGTTGTTAATTTGGATACTGACTTTCATCAGATGAGATCCTGTATTTGCTACTATTATCTGTTAGAATCTTACTCATTTTCTTATATAGGGGTTTGCCTTTCTTATATGGTAAACCAATTGAGTAAATTTTAATTTTTGCTCCAGAGATTCATATTTCAGAGTCTAAGTCCACTGGTTGTAACTAACATTTTTTGATGGTCAGGGTTGCTTAATGCTTTTTACTGAAATTATTTATAGAACATCCTAATCTTTCTACTTAGTATAAAGAATTAGAGATAGAATTAGAGATTAGAGAATAAATTATCAATAAGGAAATAACTCTTGAGGATGTGTGCATTTCAATTGACTTTATTTTTATACTCTCAAATAAAACTTTTGTTAAACTGTAAACTTATTAACTGTTTTCATCTGTGTTTTCCATCCTAGTTTTAAATGATCAATTGATCATCATTTTTAGAATGATCATTTTTAAAATCATTTTGGGAACATAATCTCTGTGTTCGTGCATATAAATCTGTTTATGCGCACACACTGGTACACATAAATACATATTGTAATCCTTCATGTATATCTATTCTATTTTATTCTAATGTTTATCTAACATATTAATAAAAATTAAAAAGTGGAATAATCGGGCCAGCCCGGTGGCGCACTGCTACAGTGCGCCACTTGGGAGTGTGGCGGCGCTCCCGCCGATGGTTCGGATCCCACATGCAGACTGGTTCCCGCTCGCTGGCTGAGCGAGGTGCGGGTGCGATGCCAAAGGTTGCGGTCCCGTTGCCGATCCCGGTCCGGTGCGGGCGCAACACTGAGGGTTGCGATCCGTTGCCGGACACGAAAAAAGACAAAAATAAATAAATAAATAATAAATAAATAAATAAATAAAAAGTGGAATAATCTGATATCTTTTATAGCACCTAAGATAAAATGCATTATCAATATATTTTAATTTTACTATTAGATACATAATCTCCATATCTAATACAAACAGGGTAGCAATCTTTTCCTTTTAATTTAAACCAGGCAGGTCTTGTCAATAGTGCTCAACAGCATATCAGAACATAATGAAAAAGAAGAGGGAGGTGAAAAAGGCAGAGATGGAGTCCTACTCCGTCTTCTTCCTTTTTCTTCCCCTCAGAACTTTATCATTCATATCAGGCATGTTTATTGGAATGAGGAATTTTCTCCTCTGTGTCACACTTCAGCTTCCTCGGGACACAGAGAGAAGCCTGTTTCAACTGGCTGTTCCATAAAATTAGAAGAAATGGATGGCCAGATGGATTAAAAAATATTAGCACGTGAGCAGAAATCTTTGCCACACATTGCATAGAATAGAGCAGGACAAAACCTTCATGACATTGCTGAAATAGCACATAATGAGGAGGAGGAGGAATGGAGTCATAGCTTTCATGGCCTTTATGTGGGCCTCTGCACTAGAATCGCTAGAATATATGCCCTGTAGCTTCACCTGCCTGGTGTGACTCCATCAGGAGAGGATTAAAAGAAGGAAGGAGGTCAGTGACACTACAAAGTAGATGATAAACACCAGGTAAAGGAGAACCTGAGAAGTTAAGTAATCATGCACAATCTCCATAAAACTGAATGTCAACTTTCTTTCCATTTTTACCCATTCTGGCACCAGGCTATTAGTTAATATTTTCTTCAAATGAGTAATGTGAAGAAAGGGCGCATTGACCCCAGCACAATAATGAAAAGTACCTCGTGAATTCTACGTTCCATCCAGAGGAAAACAGTATTATAGAAGCTGGCTATCTTGAGGAAATAGAAGACACGGAGGCAGGTGGTACAAGCCATGCAGAAATAGTCAGATCCTGTCCAGAGGACATGAAAACTTATCGTCACACTCTTGGAGTAAAACATTTTCTCATGGAACATACTGAAAAAGATAGATAAAATTATTGTCCACAAAAAAAACATATCCTAGAGATGGCTAAGCAGGTAAGAATAAAATCAGTCGGGGAGATCTTCCATTTCCTGATCCAATCGGTGCTGTTTACTAGTACAATAAATCCATTTCCCAAGATCCCCATAATGAATTCTACAACAAAAATTATCACAAACAAGCTCTGCAGTATGCTTGACATGTCCGTTCATAGGGAATTTCTGCCTTTATACACCAATGACTGGTTGGTTCTAGCTGCACTGTTACAGATTTATGCATCCAAGGATGGACTGTCTGATGAGTAGCCTTCTTTCTGTTTTACTGATGGCCACTGGTAAAAAGCCTCAAGGTGTGCTCTCAAATTAGGTCTCAAATAATTCATATAATCGATTTTTCTTAAGGATTTTAGCTCATGATTTTTTTTTTTCTTTTTGTCTTTTTTACTGACCGGCAACGGGATCGCAACCCTCGGTGTCAAACCGCGCTCAACCAGTGAGTGGGAACCGGTCTCCACATGGGATCCGAACCCTCGGCGGGAGCGCCACTGCACTCCCAAGCGGCGCACTCTCCAGTGCGCCACCGGGCCGGCCCATTAGCTCATGATTTTTAAGGTAGATATAGTCCCTTGCTGATATGGGTTGTATGAGTGTTTTACATGTAAAGCATTAGACTTTGAATACACATTTGTTAACATGCAAAATCGAGATAAATTTTCTTTTATAGTTTTACAATGTCATCCTTTCTTTAAAATGTATTCATTTTTATCCATTTGATTTATTCATCATCCCAGGGCTAGGAACTTTAAAGCCCAATATTGAAAAATGCAGCATATATCTACAGTTTATGATTAGCATATATCTTCATTATCAACCTTACCAATGCAGATTATTTGTAAAATACCCAAAGTTTAAGAAAATGGAGAAAACCTGCTCTCTGTTGTAATCACAAAATCTTTTAGCATCTACGGCAGTTTTTAAACATGTCACGAGTTTTTTGACACTCCTTTTGACATCCGGAGTCTATGTCTTATCTCCTGGAATATAGGATGGTTTTGACTATTTTCAACTAATAAAAAAAATGGCAGAAATGACTGTATAGGACTTCTAAAGCTAAGTTATAAAAAGCCATGCAGTTTTGTTCTTGATCACTGGAACATTTACTCTTGGAATCCTAAGCTACATGTAAATAGTCCAACTACTCTGAGGCCACAGTGCCCAAACCACCCAAACCACATGCAGTGGCCACATATAGGCCCTCTGGTCATCAGTCTTATCTAAGCCCAGCTTTTAACTAATTTTGCTCCAGGTACCAAACCTATGAGCCAAGAAGAATTTATACTTGCACTGTCCAATATGATACCTACCAGCCATATACCTCATATGTCTACTTCAATTTAAATTAACTACAATTAAGTAAGATCAAAAGTTCTGTTCCTCAATGTACCACAATTTGAATGCTCAGTAACCACATGTAGCTATTGGCTATTGTATAGCAGGTGTGCATATAAAACATTTCCATCATCGCCACATGTTCTGTTTCTCATCTCTGCTGTAGTTTATTTTGGCCCCCAGTCATTTTAATTACCCTCAGTCATTCAAGTATTTCTAGTTAAGACCCTAGACTTTGTGAAGCAAAAAAAAAAGTGATTCCTGCTATGCCCTGTCCAAAGTCCTAACCTATAGAATCTACAAGTGTAATAAAATGGTTGTTTTACACCAAGAGGTTTGGGGATAACTTTATTACACAGCAATACATTATCAGAACAGAATTATTTAGCATGTGAATGGTAATAGTATTTTGTTACTTCAAATTTCCATCTTTGTCTCTCTCCCATGTCAAATAGAGGTATGCATAACATCTTTATATTCCTTACAAAGTGTAACGTGAGACTTGCATAAATTTTCCATATCTTTCCTATACATTGAACTGAAGTTACTTAATCAATCTTAATTTTGATGAGGTCAAATGGGAAGATCAGTTAATCAGGTTCTTTGTGGTAATGCAACAGCTGCATTTTCCTTTCAAAGTAGTTAGCCTATAATTTAGTGACATTTAGAAAACAATGGGAAATACAATGTAGGCCTAGGAGGAGTCAAAGAAATAAACGAGTTGGATAACGCACCAAAAGACACCTACCTGGTGAATTCACAAAGAAAAGTCTGTGACTAAAAGAAAGGATAATTATAATAGGCAAACTCAAAATACAAACCAAATTGAAATATACAAAGGGGAAAGCAGGAAAAAATAATATACTGAGAGTTTTTTTATTTACTCAGACAACAAATACTTATTGAATATCTTCTCTGTACCAGCCCCCTAGGATCTCGAATGCAACACTGATTAAAATCGCTCCAATGAGTTTACTTCTAGTATGAGAAGATGTACTATAAACAAATAAGTAATAAAAAATATATAATATACGGGAATAAAATACAGTGTATAAGAAGTTGCAAATATAAGTAAAGAAGAGAAATAGGAAAGTGTGAAGAGGAAGATTGAAATTTTTAATAAGGAAAATAGGGAAGGACACACTGAGAAGATGATGTTTAGGCAAAGACCTAAAATAGATAAAGGAATGAGCTATGTTTTGTCTGGGAAAAGTACCTTCCACACACAGGGAATAGCAGGTGCAAGCGTGCTGACGTCAGAGCTATCTAATGTGTCCGAGGAAGAGCGAGGAAACCAGTGTGCTTGGTGCAGAGAGTGGGAAAGTGAGACCACTAAGAGATGAGGTCAAAGAAGGAAGAGGTACGAGTGGGGGCAAACTACCGAAGACCTCAAAGGATATCGGAAGGATTTGGCTTTTACTTGAGTGAGATGTTAAGGATTTGGAGAATTTGGAGCAGAGAAGTGACCTAATTTAATTTATATTTGTTTAAAATACTCTTGTTGGGAATAAAGTCTAACTCTAGAAATGTGGAAGACAAGAAATCAGAGGGAAGTCTTTTGTGATAAACCAGGGAAGAGATGGTGCTGGACTAGGACGTCGTTTAAATAAATGGTTTAATTCTGGTGATGATGGCATGGAAATGAAAGTGTTGTGATGGTTGGATTCTGGATATATTTTAAGCATAGTGTTAAAAGGATTTACTGATAGATTTTATGCAGAGTATGAGAAAAAGAGAGGTGACAAGATGACTCCAAGGTTTCCATTTCATTTGTTCCTGGAAGTATGAGGTCACCTTTTACTGGAATGAAAATAACTGTAACAGGAGCAGTATTGGGTGTGAGCATGGATCACAATTTCTTTTAAGTTATATCAAGTTTGAAATGTCAATCCAACATCCAGCTAGAGATGTTGCATAGGAAGGTGGGCATGTAAACTGGAGTTTAGAGCTGAGATGTGAACTGGAGCTATAAATGCATGAGTCAACATATAGAGAGATTTTACAGCCATGAATTTAAATGAGAGCACTAAGTGTTAGTTTAAATGGATAAAAGCGGGGATATAAGGAAGGAGTTCTTGAGATCTCCTGGAGTTTAGAGTTTGGCAGAAAAAGGAAATGGAAAAAGGAAACTGGTCAGAGTCACCTGTAAGCTGGAAAGAAAACCAGGAGATAGTGTTCTGTAAGCCAAGGGATGAAATGTTTTAGTTAGGAGGTTTTGATTAATCCTGCAAAATGATACTGATAGGTGAGATGATGGGACTGACAATTGACTACAAGAGTTATCAACATGGAAGTTACTGGTGACATTTAAAGCTCCATTTCAGGTAGAGAGAAAACCTGATCGTATTGACTTAAGGTAGAGTGAGTATAGAGGCCACTGATACAAGTGATTACAGGTTAGTAAAGTTATCAATCACAAATAAAATAAAACATTTAAGAAGCAGTGTATATTAAGTAAAAAACATTTAAGAAGAAATATATATTAAATAAGACATCATTGAAAAATAAGCAAAAATTCTTAGGAACTAAAAATATTTTTAAAAACATAATCAGTGGACTTTAGGCTTTCTCTTTATTTCTTTTAAACTATATGCATTATTTGAAATTTATTTTTTAGGGCCGGCCCGGTGGCGAACTGGAGAGTGCACTGCTTGGGAGCGTGGTGGTGCTCCCGCTGAGGGTTCGGACCCATGTGGAGACCGGTTCCCGCTCACTGGCTGAGCGAGGTGCAGGCGCAACACCGAGGGTTGCGATCCCGTTACCGGTCAGTAAAAAAGACAAAAAGGAAAAAAAAAAGAAATTTATTTTTTAATTGAAACATATTGATTGTACGTATTTATGTAGTACAGAATTACATGTCAGTACTTGTATACAATGTGTGATAATCAAATCAGGGTAATTAGTACATTAATCACAGCAAAAATGTATCATTTCTTTGTGTTGAGAACATTTGAGCTCCTTCCTTCTAGCCATTTGAGAAAATACGATAAATCATTATTAATTAGACATGCTTAGCACTACTGTGCATCACTAGAACTTAATTTTTTCTATCCAGCTGTAATTTTATATCCAATAGCTAACCTCTCCCTAGTCCTTCTCCTCCCTTTCCCACCCTCTAGTAACCACAATTTTAATCTCTACTTCTAAAAATTCAACTTTTTTTTGAGTTCCCATGTATGAGTGAGAACATGCAGTATTTATCCTTCTGTGCCTAATTTATTTCACTTAACATAATGTCTTCCAGGCTTATTCATGTTGATGCAAATGACAGGATTTTATTCTTTTTCATGGCTGAGTAGTATTCCATTATGTATATATACAATATTTTCTTTATCCATTCATCTGTCAGTGAGCACCTAGGTTGATTCCATATCTTCAATATTGTGAATAGTGCCGCAATAAGCATAAAGGTGTAGATACTTCTTCAGTATGATAATTTCCTTTCCTTTAGATAAATCTCCATAGTTGGATTGTTGGATCATATGGTAGTTCTATTTTAAGTTTTTGGAGGAAACTCCATACTGTTTTCCATAAAACCTGTACTAATTTACAGTCCCACTAACAGTGTATAAGAATTCCCTTTTCTCCACATCCTCACCAGAATTTGTTATTTTTCCTCTTTTATAACAGTCACTCTAACAGGGGTGAGATGATATCTCCTTGTGGTTTTGGTGTGCATTTCCCTGATGATTAGTAATGATGAGCATTTTTTATATGCATTTTTGGCCATGAGTATTTCTTCTTTTGAGAAATGTCTAGTCAGGCCAGTTGCCCATTTTTTTAATTGGATATTTGGTTTTTTTCCCTTTGACTTAGGTAAGTTCCTTCTATATTCTGGATATTAATCCCTTGTTGAATGAATAGTTCACAAGTGTTTTCTCCCATTCTTCTGGTTGCCTCTTTGCTCTGATGATTGATTGGGATTTTTTTGCTGTAGAGAAGCTTTTTAGTTTGATGTAATTCCATTTGTCTATTTTTGTTTTTGTTGCCTGTGCTTTAGAAGTCTTCACCATAAAGTTTTTGCTCAGACCAATGTCTTTGAAGTGTTGCCCTATGTTTTCTTCTAGTAGTTTAAACTTTAAGGTCTACATTTAAGTCCATTTTGAGATGCTTACAGCATATGGTGAGAGATAGAGGTCTAGGTTCTTTCTTCTGCAACCTCATCAGCATTTGTCATTCTCAGTCTTTTGGCTATTAGCCATCCTAACTGGAGAGAGATGTTATCTCAGTGTGGTTTTGATTTGCATTTCCCAATTGCTGAGTGATGTTGAATATTTGTTTATATGTCTGTTGGCATTTGCATATCTTCCTTTGAGAGAATGCCTATGCACCTCCTTTGCCCACTTTTTAATTGGGTTACTTGTTTTTTTAGTGTTAAGTTGTTTGAGTTCCTTTTATATTCTGGTTATTAATCCTTTTTCTGATGTATATTTTGCAAATATTTTCTCCCACTCTATTGGATGTCTTTTTGCTCTGCATGGAAGAACAAAAGACCTTGAATAACCAAAGCAATTCGGAGCAAAAAAACTAAAGCTGGAGGCATAACACTACCTGACTTTAAACTATACTACAAAGCTATAATAACCAAAACAGCATGGTACTGGCATAAAAACAGACACACAGACCAATGGAACAAAATAGAGAATCTACAAGTCAACCCATGCACCTAGAGCCATCTTATCTTTGACAAAGACTCCAAGACCATACAGTGGGGAAGAGGTTGTCTCTTCAGTAAATGGTGTGGGAATATTGGACATCCATATGTAGGAGAATGAAACTAGATCCATACCTCTCACCATGTACTAAAATCAACTCAAAATGGATCAAGGATTTAAATATACACCCCAAAACAATAAAACTTATTAAAGAAAACATAGGAGAAACCCTTCAGCAAATAGGGCTGGGCACAGACTTCATGAATATGACCCCAAAAGCACGGGCAACCAAAGGAAAAATAAACAAATGGGACTATATCAAACTAAAAAGCTTCTGCACAGCAAAAGAAACAATTAACAGAGCTAAAAGACAACCAACAGAGTGGGAGAAAATATTTGCAAAATACACATCCAACAAAGGACTAATATCCAGAATATATAAAGAACTCAAACAACTTTACAAGAAAAAAACAAGCAACCCAATCAAAAAATGGGCAAAAGAACTAAGTAAGCATTTCTCTAAAGAAGATATGCAAATGGCCAACAGTCATATGAAAAAATGCTCAACATCACTCAGCATCCAGGAAATGCAAATCAAAACCACACTGAGATACCATCTCACCCCAGTTAGGATGGCAAAAATCCAAAAGACACCGAAAGATAAATGCTGGCGTGGCTGCGGAGAAAAAGGAACTCTCTTACACTGTTGGTGGGAATGCACAATGGTGCAACCCCTATGGAAAATGGTTTGGAGGTTCCTCAAACAGCTGAAGATAGACCTACCATACGACCCAGCTATCCCACTCCTGGGAATATATCCAAAGGAATGGAAATCATCAAGTCGAAGGTACACCTGT
>NW_007730195.1:155718-186123 GCF_000696425.1 Galeopterus variegatus
CAAAAAAAACAAAAAAAACAAAAAAAAAAAAAATTAATTAACCCACATACACACACACACAAAAAAAAACCGGGGGGGTGGGGTGGGGAAGAAGATATAACAACTATACTTTCATGAAGTTGTTACAACAAGCAAACGGAAAGGACATTCTTGGGGGGAGGGGAGAGAGGGAGGAGGGAGGGAGGTGTCGGTGATGGGCCATAATAATCATATACATTGTATATTGACAAAATAAAAATTTAACGAAAAAAAAAATAAATTACTTCTATAAATTATACTGCATCAAGAAAGTACTTGATATGTAGAAGGATCTCACTGAGAGATAATGACTGAATGATATAATTTTTTTCTAGCCATTTCTATTCAAACTCTAAGAGATTTGCTTTCAAATGATATGGCTCAGGGGAGATGGAAGTCAAATTAGTGGAAAATGATCTCTCCTATTTGCATGTTTACAGACCTGAATTCATCCATGAAGTCATTACCACAAATGGAAAATTGCAGCAAGTGTCAACGATAAATGGACATCATTTGTTTATTCTGGAAATTATATAGTAGCTGACTGCAAGTAATAAACATATTCATGAAGAGCTGTATCTCTTAAGAGAACTGTTTGGTTTAGTACTGAAATTACACTATAAAAAGAACAAACCATTCTTTCACAAAGATCTCTGAAAGTCTATCACATAGCAGAATTTTGGCTATATATTCTGGAATTGATAAAAACATATATCAAAAGAATAGTAATTGGATGCAACTATTTGGCTGTAAAGCTGTCAGTGAGGTACAACATCAGAAATATTATCATGGAAATGTCAACTGGAATGAAGATCTCCTTTCTGGTACTGGCAACAGGAGAACTTGTATTAGGGATGCTGGGAAACGGGCTCATTGGACTGATCAACTGCATCGAATGGATGAAGAGTCGGAAGGTCTCATCAGCTGATTTTATCCTCACCAGCTTGGCTATGGCCAGAATCATTCAACTGTCTATAACACTATTTAATTCATTTATAGCGGCGTTAAGTCCTCATCTGTATGCCACCGGTATACTAGCAAATCTGGTTAGTATTCTTTTGACACTAACTCATCACTTGACTACCTGGCTAGCTGCCTGCCTCAGCATTTTCTACTTGCTGAAGATAGCCAACTTCAACCACTTCTTTTTCCTGTGGCTGAAGGCGAGAATGAACAGAGTGGTGCTTGTTGTCTCCCTGGGGTTTTTGTTTTCAGTGTGTGTTAACTTTTTAATTCTGGAAGCTTTCGGTGAGTTGGGGATAAATACCTTCCACGTACATGAAAGGAACATGACTGTGCATTTCGTTGTATGTGAAATTTTCTATTTTAAAAGCCTTACTCTTTTCAGCTTGACTTTTGTCATCCCCTTTCTTCTTTCCCTGACCTCTTTGCTCCTTTTATTACTGTCTTTGGTGAGACACACCAAGAATATGCAGCTCAACTCCATGGGCTCGGGGGACTCCAGCACAGAGGCCCATAAAAGGGCCATGAAAGTGGTGACCACCTTCCTCATCCTCTTCATTATTTACTTTTTTCCCACGGTAATAGGAAGCTGGATCTTCCATAAAGTACAGAGCTATGAGGTCATGATGTGTTTTGTGGTCATTTCAACTGCCTTTCCCTCAGGCCACTCATTTATTATAATTTTGGGAAACAGGAAGCTAAGACAGAGCTCCTTGAGACTACTGTGCCATCTTAAATTCTCTCTGAGAAAAGCAAAACCTTTAATTTCATAGACAGAATTTAAAATTACTTTTTATATCTGTGGGAAAATATCTATGGGTTAATTTTATGTTTGACGTTTCTTTCTTTGGGTCTTTTTAATTGTTGTTAAACAATCCTGAACTTTCCCTTACAATATGCAGTTAACTAATCATATTTTCACAAAGTCATCTGACATAGCGTTTGATTAAAGGAAATATCTCTGCCATAATAACACTTGTTGATAATGAAAGGGTATTTGAGACTTGAAGAAAAGAGATTATGTGAATTTATAATGCAATATGAATAAATGTATGTAAAATCAGAATAATAGCTTTTCTTTCTCTCTTTTTAAATCACAATAGTAGAAAGAAAAAAGAATAACATGCAATTTTTAAAATGAATGGTAAATTCCAATTAGGATACCAGAAAGACTTGTAAAATTTTAAGTATAATTAAGTGCAATAATATTTTAGATAAATATAAATGACTGAATGTTAACTGATTTACTAACTTTGGAAAGATTATGAGTCAGTGAATTTTAATTCATC
Organism: Galeopterus variegatus; assembly: GCF_000696425.1. NCBI lineage: Eukaryota > Metazoa > Chordata > Mammalia > Dermoptera > Cynocephalidae > Galeopterus > Galeopterus variegatus. Next base: position 157,989 of record NW_007730195.1, read on the forward strand.
ACTCATAGGATTATAAATTGGTGTAACTTCCTTGGCCAGCAGTAGGGCATTTTCTTATTAAGGTGAATTTGCACAACCTAAGATTGAGTATTTGCACTCCTATTTTTATGCCCTAGAGCATCTTTGGTTCTTGTGCACCAGGATACATATTCAAGAATGTGCATGTCATTCTTGTTTTCAATAGCTGCAGTTTAGAAGTCACCTAAATGCACATTTGCAATAAAATGGGTAAATAAATCATGGCATTCTTATATAATAGAATACTATATAGCAATGAAAATGAAAAAATGTACAGCTACGTATTTACAATTGGATCTATATAACAAAGAAAATGAACAAATGTTGGTCTACAAATAATGATGAATATAGAAAATTTGAGGAAGTGTTAAGATACCATTAAAAATTCAGTATAATGTAGTTATATGATTTTTGAAAATAGGTAAAATTATAGTTTTTACAATTTATTACATTGATGGAGAAACTCTAAAGCAAACAAATTAGTGATTATCATAAAAATTGGGATAGTAGGTAGGGAGAGGAGAGAATGGAAATGGTACAAAGAGGAAGGAATATAAGCAGAGTGTCTGCATTGCTGGCAAATTCTATCTTTTGAACAAGGTGTGATAACGTAGGTGGTAATGTTATAATTTTTTTCTTTTACTGTGCATTTAGGTCTCATTATTTTGTATATGTGTGTTATGTTTCAAAATAAAAATGTTTTAAAAAGCAGAAGAAGAAAGTGAATATAAAACTGAGCTGTAACAAAATACTGTCATAGATGGTATGGTAATTTGAGTTCTTGCTAAATAAAGAGGAGGAGAGAATTATGGTAGTAGAAAAATCCAAGTTAAAATTTAAAAAATTTTAAGAAAATTGATTGAAGAAAGGAAGAAATGAGCAGAAATTTGACATCCATATTCTTAGTATTAGTCTTAATTTTAAACTTCGAATGTTAAATATCTAGATATTCCTAGGCAGCTCTTTCTACTTTCCAATTTATTTTTCTTAATGTACATTTCAAAGAGGCAGAAATTAAATAATTTCCAATGAATTCCATGATATATCTCTAATACTTACACAAATCGTCCCTAAATTTATCCCTAAATGAAAAAATACTCATATTGCTACCTCCGAAGATTATATCACAATCACACATTAAGAATGCGTGTGTGCGTGTGTGTGCGTGTGTGTGTGTGTGTGTGTGTGTGTGTGTGTACGACTATATGCATGTGCACATGTATGAGTTAGGGAAAATATTTTGTTAGTATAAAATTTTTTAGTTCCTTGTTGGAGATAAAAAGACAGAAACATAGAAAGGTAAATTTCTTAAAATATAATACATGGAAAGTCTTTGAATAGTCTTATTAAAGGGCATAAATAATTGGGACCAAAAATCAATCACCCACAGTCTCCAAGGCTTAACTGTCTTTACCATAGATGTCAATAAAGATAAAAGTGGAAAATAATAAAAACCTAAAACAGTGCAGATGAGCAATGAAATGAAAATAAATTGATCCAAAGAGAGAGAAGACACAAAAATATTTTTAAAAGTAGAACAAATGGAGATTAAAGATTTAAAAAATAATACAATGAATAATTTTATGACAAAAGTAAAACATTCAAATTCTATCAACAATTTTAGAAAACTGTTGATTATTGGAATTTTCCTGTGAAGAAATAAACTTTCATATGTCAAAAATAATATAAAAGTTTCATTATGTTATTATCCTTTCCCAAAGAAGGTCTTTTCCAGAGAGTTTTAGGTTAAATTTTTACCAGACTTGGATGCATAAGAAATTTTTTATTTCTAAAAAAATATTTCATAGATCAAAAAAGTATGGAAAGCTAAATCATTTATTTTATGATGGTAGAAACTGAGCAAAATTTGTACAAGGAAAAAAATATAGAGGTTCCGCCTCTAAAGATAGTTACTTTTCTCCATCCTCTTTTTCTTTGGTTAAAGTGGAGAATTCACAGAGCGGTTATTTTTATTATTATTATTTTCTGGGATTTTTGCTCTTCTTCTTTATTAGCATTCTGTTGATTGTATGGTTCCTGTTGTTTTAAATCTAGAAATGGATAAGACTTGGAAGATTAAAATGTCTCAAGCTCAGACTGTTACTTTCTTAGTGCTCATTAGTATTTCCATAGCCTCATTTCTTCTGATACTTCTTTCACTTTGGAGACCTATCAGGAGGACAAATTTAGTTTTAGTATCACAGGGTGTCAAGATCCCAGCAGTGAAGTGCAAGTGAAAGCTGTGAGAATGGTGATTTCTTTCTTTTTTGTCTTCTTGATTTATGTCCTGTGGATTCTTAAAATAATTTACAGCTATTTATAGTCCCCTAGCAAGCTGATATTCACATTTGTTAAATTAGTAGTACCTTCCCATGCTTTAGGCCATTCGTGTATCCTAATATTAGGAAACAGCAAGATGAAGCACATTGTTCTTAGGGTTTGGGGGCCACCGAAGTGCTAAGGGGAAGAAAAACAAACTCATAAAAAGTGACCCTCTTACAGATAATAGAGGAAAATAAGTATGTTAAAAATGTGTGGGGAGTGCTGCAATGAACATTGGGAAACAGGTATACCTTCGACTTGATGATTTCCATTCCTTTGGGTATATTCCCAGTAGTGGGATAGCTGGATCGTATGGTAGATCTATCTTCAGCTGTTTGAGGAACCTCCAAACCATTTTCCATAGGGGTTGCACCATTTTGCATTCCCACCAACAATGTATGAGAGGTCCTTTTTCTCCGCAACCACGCCAGCATTTATCTTTCAGCATCTTTTGGATTCACGATCAAGAGGGATTCATCCCAGGGAAGCAAGGTTGGTTCAACATACGCAAATCAATAAATGTGATCCACCATATTAATAAAATCAAACACAAGGACCATATGATCATCTCTATTGATGCCGAAAAAGCATTTGATAAAATCCAACACTCATTCATGACAAAGACCCTTTATAAATTAGGTATAGACGGAAAGTATCTCAACATAATCAAAGCCATATATAATAAACCCACCGCCAATATCATCCTGAATGGGGAAAAACTGAAAGCATTTCCTTTAAGAACAGGAACCAGACAAGGATGCCCACTCTCACCACTCCTATTCAACACAGTATTGGAAGTATTAGCCAGAGCAATCAGAAAAGAGAAGGAAATAAAGGGCATCCAGATTGGAAAAGATGAAGTCAAACTGTCCCTGTTTGCAGACGATATGATCCTATATATCGAACAGCCCAAATCATCTACAAAAAAACTCTTAGAGGTGATAAAAGAGTTCAGCACAGTAGCAGGATACAAAATCAACACACAAAAATCAGTAGCATTTCTATTCACCAATAGTGAACAAGCAGAAAGAGAAATCAAGAAAGCCTGCCCATTCACAATAGTCGCCAAAAAAATAAAATACCTAGGAATTGAACTAACTAAGAATGTGAAAAATCTCTATAACGAGAACTATAAACCACTCCTGAGAGAAATTAGAGAGGATACAAGAAGATGGAAAGACATCCCATGCTCCTGGATTGGAAGAATCAATATAGTGAAAATGACTATACTACCCAAAGTAATATACAAATTCAATGCAATCCCCATCAAAATTCCAATGACATTTCTCTCAGAAATGGAAAGAACTATACAGTCATTTATCTGGAATAACAAAAGACCACAAATAGCCAAAGCAACGCTAAGCAAAAAAAATAAAGCTGGAGGTATTACTCTACCTGACTTTAAACTATACTACAAAGCCACAATAACCAAAACAGCATGGTACTGGTACAAAAACAGAGACACTGATCAATGGAATAGAACAGAACACCCAGAAATCAACCCACGCACTTACTGCCATTTGATCTTCGACAAAGGCACCAAGCCTATTCACTGGGGTCGGGACTCCCTCTTCAGCAAAGGGTGCTGGGATATTTAAAACATATCCGTGGAATCGCATCTTTACCATAGGTTGAGAAATAAATATATCCATATTTATGATTTTATAACTTATAATGCATTTATAATTTCACAATTTTATAATTAATCAGATGTACTTTGTATGTGCTGAATGACACTTGGAAATGTAGATAAACTATAGCTTTTACAGAGCAGTTCATCAGCTCTACTTATCACTTATTGTTATTCACAGAAGGCTTCCCTCTCACGTGAAGAAAACATAAAAAGTAGGGTAATTCTGGGGGAAGAAAAAACTAAGGACATAGAGGCAAAATTTCCCAACTGGGAGTTTTAATTTTTTGTTAATTGATAAAAATAGTTCAATAATGTTAATTATTTTCTTTCCTTCCTTCGTTCCTTCTTTTCTTCCACTACAGGCAAAATTCCCATGATTAGATTTGAAACCTATACTGTATAAATTGTTTTCTTATGCTCTATTCTGGTTTTATTTCTCAGGTTTCCCTCTGCATAGAGTTAATACAGTATTTCTATTAACATCAGCGTTTGCAGTTACAAAAAAGTATTTTTTAAAAAATTTAGCCGAAAGAATATTAAACAGGAAGCAGCATTGTCCCTGAAGTTATAGGAATGGAGATAATAATAGTACTGCAAATAATGAAAAGGAAAGATGGATCTTAGAGATTTAAATCAAGGGTACTGTGTGGCTATTCTATCAGGAAATATTTTAAAGTTGGTCTTTAAAGTTACTTCTGTAAGTTTAACCATCTTCTCAGAAAACTTTTTATTGCAACAGTTTATGTCTAGTGCCTTACCCTGGGTTTATGGCAAAACAAAAATAGCACAGTGTACATATTTACCTGATTAAGCTTTTGACATCCTTCTTACATGCGATATTGAATATTTATAAAGCATACATATGACCTATTATAATAATTATAAAATCAGTTTACTTTCAACTAAACTAGTGAAATTATAGCTTGATTGGTAACAGTAACTGACACACTGTGTTTTTTAAAAATGGTCTTCACAGAGCAAACCAGAGTTGAATTTTTTTCCCCTCAATCATGCTTAATCAGCATTAGTAGAACTAGATTCTTCCTTAGGCAATAAGAATTTGATTTTACCTGTAGTGGCAGGAAAGATTTTTGAGCACGTCACATGTGTAGGGCATTTTATAAACATTATCACAATTATCAACTATGTCTCATAACAACCCTCCTGACCAAATAATTATTTGTCTCCAATTCATAGATAAATAATTTATACGCATAGAGGGTGTGATATTGTAAAATATATTTTGGGAACTGGGCTTCCTCCCCATTTCCAGGTTACAAATCCTAAATCCCTGAGAATCTCCAAAGTGATTTAGCGTCTTTTGTACACTAGTGAGTTGACTGATGGCTGACAGCTCCTAGGTAGCTCAAGGGTGGGGACTGATCACCAGAAAGAGCATTGCAGGATAAGACAGTTGAGACTAATAAGGTGAATAAAGAAACATTGATAAAGGCCAAAAGAAGAGTCATGGGACTCATCCCAGCAAGGTGGAAATCTTTAGATAGTAATTAAGAAATTGGATGAATAAAATGAAAATTGGTGCAGTTAAGACAAAATTTAATACAGTACTATGGAAGGTTGGGTGGACTAAAGGGAGCCCCCTACTTGCTTCCCAACAGTAAAGAGTTCCAAACAAGTTTGCCATTTTTCTCCAGTTGGAGGAGGCAGAAAGCAAAGATTACAGTGAGAAATCTAATGTGAAATTGCCTGGGTCAACAGTAAGACAGGTAAATCAAAATAAAAATTGCTGAAGCCATTGCTATGACCCAAAGCCTTATGTACACAAGTGGGTAAAATGGTCAGTGGTTGGTGAAGAGCACTCCCTGGGGTCCCTCGGTATGGGATCCCCATGCACTATGGTACCAATTCCATTGCTGAAGCACTGGCATGGGCTACAGTTAAATTGAGAGAACATAAAAATGTAAGAATTGATGGGATCATGAAAATTGGAATGTTTAAGCAGGCTTTATGTAAATAAATCGTGTCTTCTTCACCTAAATGTTTTATGGGAATAAATATTATGGCTAGCTGGGGAATACTTCCTCTACCTAGTACTGTAAATGCAAAACCTGTTGACAAAGTCCTAATGAAGGCTACAGTTAGGAAAGTAAGGATTGATGGAATTAGGATAAATGTTTATAGGAGAATTGGTATATTTGAACATGCTTTATGTGAACTGGTTGCATCTCTTATACCTGATTGTATTATGGAGATGCACATTACATCTGACTGGGAAATATTTTTCCTCCATAGCTTTGTAAAGCAAAAGGGCATGTAAATTTGCCCTTCTAGCAAAATTAATTAGACACACTAAATGGGAACCAGTGGATCACACAAGTCTACCGACCGACTGTAGAGTGCTGGTAGATAAATTCTCTGTTGGACAGACCTATGAGGAATGTAGACTGGAGCTTATGGCATTAGCTTCTAAGCTCCTCCCATCAAGAACTACAGGGACTTTGGACTAGAGAATTTCCACTTGAGGGGCATTTACTCCCTTGCTATGGGATAATAATTGGAGCTACCCCTGTCATCGTGAACCCTGAATATGCACAATGTTTTGGATAATGTCAGAGAAGGACTAATGGAGATGGTGGTGACTAGGACAGTTCTATAATACAGTAGAAGTGGCTTGTACAGGATCACAGGGCCTGGCAAGTGCAAGGAGGAGGTCCTCAAAAGCAGGTCGGCTCCTTTACCGCAGGACTGACTCTGGATTCTACAATGTCCTATGAACTGCTCTCAACCGACTGACCAAGATCTTCTGGGTTTGCGGATGGTAGTTCCAACGTAACAGACAATGCCCCATCTGGAAGGATGCCACTCTGACCAAGGAAGGTGTCGGGTTGGTTCACAGACCCTTCTACCCTGTCCTGTGCAGGTCCTGAGTCAGGTGATCAAAAGAAAAAAGCTGAGCAGCCATCAGCAAAGTGCACATACTTTATTCTTAGACACAAGCCCCCGTGATCAGTGATTCAGAGCTGGTGCCTTTTGTACCCAAGTACACAATAGGGGCAATGAGCCAAGGGGTACCTGGGACCACAGGCACACTAACTGTACTCCTATGTAACTTGATTACAAAGGACGTGCTGAATCATACCCAGCCGGATATGAGGCAAGATGGCCTGAGCAAACCAACTCTTTCCTCATAGGTTGCATACTGTTTTCCTACCAATAACGGAAAAATTGAACAGTAGTAAAAGCCTTTGTGTTTGGGCTTTTACTGACTCATAGGGAGTGATCAATGGCCACACTCCGAGGGCAATGGAAACTGGCCTATTAAAGGGATACCCATGTGGGGCATGGCCCCATGGAAATTTGAGGGGTAATGCAAAACAAGGGCTAGGCCTCACAGACCCCTTGAGCTTATTGTGCAGACTGGGTCACAAACCCTCCACATGCTGGTCTGTGAGTTAGGTGGTAGTAAAAAAGTCCTGTAAGCCATGGGCAAAAAATTAATAGGCTTTATTCACAGCTAGGAGCATCCACTCTAGTGGCTTTCCGGAGTGTCCCGAGAAGTGCCGTGTATCAGAGCCTTTAGTCCTTTATACTTAAGTCCATAACCCAAAACACCTAGGTGCACATGAGCAATTACATTAGACGATAAACAAGGAACACCTGGGTGCACGTGAATATTTATATTAGATGCTTGGCAAGATTCTGAACATCTGAGGGGCCCTGACTATTTTCCTATATTTTCCGAAAAACCCACCCCATCAGGGTCCCTCGCCATACAATCTACATGTTCAGAATCTTCTGCGATATTCCCTTAGCAAGGATAAATGATCGTTCATTTTCCTATATTTTCCGAAAAACCCACCCCATCAGGGTCCCTCACCATACAATCTACATGTTCAGAATCTTCTGCGATATTCCCTTAGCAAGGATAAATGATCGTTACATTTATATAACCTATTGTCTGTTCAATATGCCTTAAGGCTTGTCCTGCAGTTCTGTCCTTTCAAATAATAGCCGCACTTGTCCCGTTAGTCGTCATTATTGGTATGATACTCCATGGGAATAATTCTGTAGTCATACTGATGGGCAGTTCAGTGCACATTCAGTAGGCTGACACATTGGTCACACAAACGTATGTATGTACCCAGTTGACTCTGGTGCTGGCAGCCAGAACACTATTGGTGAAAAGACAGAAGGGTTATTGGTACCAATAGGTGAAGTTCTCACCCTCTGGTAAGATACATGCCAGTTTGCCATCCTAAGAAAGGATGGTAGCAGGAACAGGTATTTTACCTGGTTTATGATACCATACATTATCTGCTAACACTGTTAGATCTGTAGGTTCTACATGCAATAGTATAGGGGAACTCATAATTGGCCATAATGATAATACAAATGTGCCCTTTGGAATAGAGTGCTTATTTGTTCCAGGCCATGTTACCTTTACTTGAGGAGGCCAGGAACTTGTCACCCAAGGTGAAACTCGCAAGCCTTCCTCTAATCCTTTTCCCCAAGGCTGTATTAAGCCAACACAGCATATATGGGGGGGCTTTTATCCTCCAAGGCCATTCCATTGTACTGTCTGTCCCTGTTGCAAACAGTTTGGGGCTGGTAAAAGAATTTTTCCATCCTTGCCATATTCTGGCTTCAAAAGCTCATCTTTAGTAGTGACTTGCTGTTGTGTAGGTGCTGCAGCCCTATGTAACAGAGCTTCCACTGGAGAGGACCTGCCCTTGTGGGGTGTCTCATTTAGAATCCTGACTGTTGGCCATAACCACCATGCCCACCCCTTCAGTGATGGGGGTTTGGCAGATAGCGTTAGTCCCTTTTTAAAAAGACCATTGTACCACTCAATCATCCCGCTGCCTGGGGATGATATGGCACATGTAATTTCCACTGAATAGACAACTGGGAGGCCCACCTCTAAAACCCATGTCCGGTAAAGTGGGTTTCATTATCACTCTATGACCACAGGCTGACCATATATGGCTGTAAGGCTATTCAATGCCTTCTCAGAGTTTACCTGGTCTGGGGCCTGATAAGGCCATACAAACAGAAGACCAGTAGCCATATCAACAGCTGTGAAGATGTATCTGAAATTCTCTGACTGTGGCAGTGGTCCAAAAAGGTCCACTTACCATTGAGTCAAGGGTACCCTTCCTTGAGTTATTTTCCCATCTGTATGGGGCACCTGCCCAGAGTGTGGGCTCTCTTGAGCACAAACTGGACAAGCACAACAGGCATTCACTACATCTTCCCATTTTATAGGCAGTGCCCATCTTTTTTTTTTTTTTTTTTTTCGTGACCAGCAACGGATCGCAACCCTCGGTGTTGCCCCCGCACCTCACTCAGCCAGAGAGCGGCTGGTCTGTATATGGGATCAGAACCCTCGGCGGGAGCGCCACCGCACTTCCCAAGCAGCGCACTGTAGCAGTGCGCCACCGGGCCGGCCCCAGGGCCCATCTTTGAGACACCACCCGCATGGTTTTGCTGCCAGCATGCTACATTCATCAATGTAACCATGGCCTACATCAGCAGATGGGGCTCTTTCCAGCCATCTTACCTTAGCCAAGGCATCGGCTTTGTCATTGCCTGGACTGGTTAAGGGGAAGTGTCCTGTGACATGGAAAGGAGTTACTTCTTTCTCATATCCCAGTTCCTATAACTCTTGCCACATGGCTTGTCCCCACAGGGGTCAGTGGCCTACCATCCAACATCGATATTTCCAAGTAGAGATCCAAAGGGTTAAACCTTTTTACATAGCCCAGCTGTCAGTACAGATGGTTAATGGCCCAGGCTCATTTTTTATCACCATCCATACTGCTCTCAATTCAGCCCTTGATTGCTTTGCCCTGTACCATTTTCATACCATATAGTATCTGTTAAGGGCTGGACAGCAACAGCTGTATATGATGCTGAGTTTCCCATGCTAGAGCCATCTGTATACCAAGCTTGCTCTGTGATAGGCCCCTGTCCTTCATGGAAAGGTGTAGACTTCAGCTCCATGCGTAATGGTTGTGTCAAAGTTTCCTCCACAACTGCTACTGGGCCGAGCACAGTTTGCAACTCCTTGGACAGAAGACTCGGTGACACAGTGCTTCTTTGTTCTCTATATGCTCCTCATTTAGAAAGAGTGGGAATCTGAGCTATGCCCATTTTAGGGTTGGTTGCTCATGTGCACAGCCAACCTACTCAGGGGTATGTCATCCTTACTAGGATTTTGGCAGTTTCTGTGATAGATTCAGTGGCCATCAAGCCAGAATACACAGCTGCTAATTGTTTTTCTATTAGGGAATAATGCACCCCAGCACATTTCCAGAGCTGAGACCAGAATCCTACAGGTTGTCTCTGCCACAAACACAATTCTAACCCTTCTTGGGTTATATGTACATCTAATTCAGAAGGTTTAGTGGGATCAGGCACTAATAAAGCCTGTACTTGTTGTATTGCCCTTTTTGTAGCTCAGTAAGCCTGTTCTATTTCCTCAGTCCAATCTCAGGGGGCTCCTTTCTTTGTCAATGTATGCAGTGGGCATGCCATTTGGGCCACATGGGGTACAAAAGCTCTCCAATACCCCAGAAATCCCAAATATGTCTGTAGCTGAGCTACAGTTGTGGTTTGAGGGTATGCCTATATCTTGTCTAAAATAGCTTCTGGGATGACTCTCGTCTTACCCAACCTCCCGAGAGTTTTACTGACAGCCCAGGTCCTTGCACTTTGGCTGTGTTCATGGCCCACCCACATTGTTCCAAATGACTTAGCAGCATTGGAGCTGCCTGGGTTAAAACTGCAAGAGAAATAGAAGTTAGTAACACCTCATCAAGGTAGTGAAATGTTGTAACTGTGCTGGGCCTAGTCCACTTGGGTAGGTCCCCAGCCAATAAACCATGACTGATGGTTGGGCTATGCAGATAACCTTGGGGCAATACTTGAAAGGTCTACTGCCTCCCTTCCCTGGTGAAGGCAAACTGATCTTGGCTACCAGCCAAAATTGGAATAGAGAAAAAATCATTTGCAAGTTCCAACACATAATGATAAGTTCCTAGCTGAGACATCAGCTGATCCATCAAGTCATGAAATGAAGGCATGGCTGCATGCAAAGGATGCACTACTTTGCTTAGTTCTTTGTAATCTACAGTCATTCTCCAGGTACCGTCAAACTTCTTAATTGGCCATACCGGAGCACTAAATGGGCCATGAGCTGGAAGAATAATGCCAACTTTCTCTAAGTCCAATATAGTGGCACCTATCTCTGCATGTTCTCCCTGTAGGTGATACTGCTTTACATTAACTACATGTCTTGGCTTCTGGAACATGTGTGGAAACTTCTTAATTGGCCATACTGGAGCACTAAATGGGCCATGAGCTGGAAGAATAATGCCAACTTTCTCTAAGTCCAATATAGTGGCACCTATCTCTGCATGTCCTCCCTGTAGGTGATACTGCTTTACATTAACTACATGTCTTGGCTTCTGGAACATGTGTGGATCATGTTTAGCATATCCCTGTAACACAGGCTTTACTCTCTGTATTTGCAGCTGAAACGCTCCAACTGTTGTTTGCAGGTGCAAACCATAAAGTACATCCATACCCAAGATGTATTCAGCTACTAGAGATATATATACAGTATACACATGAGGGGGCAATCATCCTGTGCCCAATGGCAGTGACATAGCTTTGACTTCAATAGAATGCCCTCCATAGCCATCTATACAAACTGTGGCCCCTGGAAACTTATCTGTTTTGCCATATATCAGGCTACATTCTGTGCCTGTATGCACCAACACCAAAACATGCTGTACATTCTTCTTGACCAATGTATTGCCAATTCAATGTGAGGCCTCTGGTCCTCACCTGCCCCCAAAAGACAAGTACCTTGGCCTACTCCCTAATCAAAATGGAACATTTCATCCACCGCCTTGGTAGCAACCAACAAATCCTAAATCCACTGAGTGTACCTTGCTACCTGTTTCTTTATGTTCAGTGAAATACCATTCAGAGAGCAATTGTTGCCACAAGGCAAACAGGACTGCACTTGGCTGCCAGTCAACTTTCTTGTTATCAATACCTGCTGCAAGCAAGTCAAGCCACATCTGCTTACAGCTAGTCTTGCTTGGTCCCCCTGGGATAAAATCCCAAGCATTTCTTGGGGGTTGGGTCTTAGCTACTTTTTGGACTCCTTTTGCTTGTTTCCTATTCTCTACTTCACCCAAGCTGTGTTTCATGGTCATTACTTCCTGTACAGGATGACCAATGTATGGGGTCAGTATGGCCATCAGTGACCCAAAGGATGTTGACAGGGAATTTTGCAGCCCTATGTCTCTCATGCTGCCTGTAAAACTTTCATCGTCTGGGCCATGAGTGTTCACATTAAACATAGACTGCCACATCCCGAGCTCTTGAATTATTTGAAGGAACTCAGCATATGTTTGCCATTTACTCACAATCTTGGGCAGTTCTCCAGCATTTGCTCACATGGTTCAGGCAGCTGCACTCACCCATTCCATTAAGGAGTGATTACCTGGCCTTGTACATATCTGCGGCTATTCTGTAGCCAATGACTCAGGGATGGAGCACGGTGATGGAGGCCAATTTTTCCATCTCCTCACCAGAGCACATCACACTATCCATCCCTAGGTCCCATAACTGCAGCAGCCAAGCAGTCAGGGGCTCTTCCTGTTTCTGCTGGAACAGTCTCCCCAAGTCAACTAATTCAACCTGGGTGTAAGGGACATAGGTAGTGAATTGGGTCAACTATGGATTGTCTGCCTGCTGTCTGCCTGGTCCCATAGGCTGCTCATGTTTCACTTTCTGATGCACAACAGGTCGTGCCCGGCGACACACAGTCTCCCCCAACTCACGACTGCATTTGTCATCCTCCCTGGTGTGAGAGGCAGGGGTGGCCAGTCAGTGCACATCATCCTCCAGGACATTTATCCATACTTCCACCAACTCTGCTTTCTGCTTCAAATCTCAATCACCTTGCAGTCTAGTGAGCAGAAAAGTGGCCACCAGGTACCACATACACAAGGATAGCCACATTTCCTCCCCCTCCCAAGGGGCTCTCTGAGGCTATACTGATTCATGGAATGCCTGGTCTATACTGTCTTGGAGTATAGTGAGCAGCAACCAGATCCTGGTCAGCAGTGAAGTGGCCATAGGGCACAACATATTGAAGGGTAGCCACATTTCCTCCTCCTCCCAAGGGGCTTTTGGCTCCTGTACCTGCTCAGAATCCTGCCACTGACACTGCCAATTGTGAAGCACCCACCCTAGTGCCTTCCTGGAGCTTCCCAAGAAGTGCTGAGTATCAGAGCCACTAGTCCTTTATACTTAAGCCCATAACCCAAAACACCTGGGTGCACATGCACATTTACATTAGACAATAAACAAGGAACACCTGGGTGCATGTGAATATTTACATTAGATGCTCTGCAAGATTCTGAACGTCTGAGGGGGCCCGGCAATTTTTCTGTAATTTCCCAACAGTTACATTAAAGTAAGACACATCCATGCCCACCAGAGAAGAAACTACTTCCAAATTGAAAAGGTGACTGAAATTGACAAAAACATATCCTATTGTGTTCACTTTAGGTGGTCACCAGGGCCCATAAAATGAGTGAATGTAGGGATACAGCAGCAATGCAGCGATGGCCCGAATCTAGATATAATTCTTCTTGCACCCTCTGAGGCACAGAATGCCAATAAGAACTGTTTTGTTTGTCAGTGGGAGAGACAGAGATTGCAGATGACTGCATGGCAGATTCCCTGGTGGGAAGACCCTAACATAGCTGGCGAGTGAGACTGATGCTGGCAGTCCTGTGGGCTGAGGGCTACAAAATAGGTCTTGACAGAAATACACTGATTCTGGGCTTGGCTTTGCTTACTCAGTGGAAGAGGCAAATAAATGCTAAGAGTGCTATAGAAAAAAGCAGAACAGAATATACTGCATGGTTTTGGATAGCCAGCCATCATTTCCGCAGAGCAAGGGACATACTGCACAGCCCATGATGTTCAACAATAGGGCAGAAAGATATCCTCCTAAGAGTTATAGTTTAATGGAGGAGTGGAATGGGTAATTAAAACATTGGTTGTCTAAAACAGGGGGACGTAAGTGCATAATGGACTGGCTTACACACCTTTGTGAGTGTGTGCTCACACCCAGCATGAGTGGAACTAAAGGAGCGTTCCTAATGGATTTCCCTCTGTTTTTCTGGTGGATCTGGGGAGCAGAGGGTGGGGAAGAATGCCGGTGTGACTAGACAGTTCTTCCCATGGGAGGAGGACACTGGTATAATGAGCATATTTTTTTTCTTTCTTTCCTATATTACCTCAATTTTTTTTCTTTTCCTGATGGCAGTGGTCATAGGTCACAAGTATCGGAAGAAGAGATGATTCCTAAGAAAACTTGTGGCAGAATTGCTAAGGGCCTGATGGGGGTGGTTGTGCGATCACCCCATCTGGCAATATCGAGGTTAACAGTGAACTCAGCTGTATTGCCTGGTGGTAAAAATAGCCAACCAGTAGGACACCTTTGTAACCTTACCCTGTCTGAATGGAAATAGAATGAGGGAGAGGTACTTGCTAGACTAGTCTTGCTTCCTGAAATCTAGATGAGCACAGTGGACAAACCCAATGTTCCTTCTAAAGTTGGAAAAGTTTGAGTATTAATAAAGAGAAAAAAGCATAGTAGCTGAGACTATGAAATAAATAAATGGATTATGAATTGAGGGAAATCCAATATTACATTAACACTTTGAAAGAGGCTCAGAGCAAGAGATGACATCATCTCCTATATGACAAACTCCTGAAAGGGTGGAGCTCAATTATACCAGATGCCGGAAAAGGCAAAGCTGTGTGTTTGCTGAGACCACTTTTGATTTTGGAACCTGACTGTATGAAAGCCTGAAAATGTGTGTGGCCTTACTCTGGGGGTCATATTTATACATTATATGAACTGGACTAATTATTAATGCTTGAATGGGATTCTAGTAATTGGCAGTATCTTTTAAGTTGACTATACTTTTGATGTAGGGAAACCATGTTTGAAGATCAGGAGTAGATTGTGTTATTGTGAAATATATATTTGGGGACTGAGTTTCCTGGCATACAGGAATTCCTAAAATCCTTGGAATCTCCAAAGCGATGTGCCTTTTTGTATGCTAATGAGTTGACTGGTGGCTGGTAGCCCCTAGGTAGCTTCAGGATTGGGGCTGGCCACCAGAAAGTGCAAGACAGGGTTAGAGGATTAGGACTTTTAACCTCACCTCCCCACACCCCAACCTCCTGGGAGTTGAGAGGGGCTGAAGATTAAGTTGATCTCCAATAGCCAATGATTTTGTCAATAATGCTTACATAGCAAAGCTTTCATAAAAACCCAGAAGGAGTGAGTTCAGAGGATTCCCCAGTAGCTGAACACATGGAGGTTCCTGGATGGTTTCATGTGCAGGGATGGCATGAAAGCTGTGCACTGTTTCCTGCAAACCTTGCCTATGCATTGCTTCATCTGTATCATTTGTCATATTCTTTATAATAAGCCAATAAATGTGAGTAAATTTTTCCCTGAGTTCTGTGAGCTGTTCTACCAAATTAATGGAACTCAAGGAGGAGATTGTGGTAACCTTTATTTATAGCTGGTTGGTCAAAAACTCTGGTAAACAAACAAACAAAATATCTGGAGCTTGTGGTTTATTTAGGTTTTATATACACCTTACATGTATAGCCTGAAGGTAATTTTATACAATATTTTTAATAATTTTGTGCATGAAACAAAGTTCATGTACATTGAACCATCATAAAGCAAAGGTGTCACTAACTCAGCCACCCATGTGGGCAATCTGCAGTTGTTTGGCTTTACCATCTCTGAATTTATATGCTACCAACAAGCAATCATTTTATCACACTCATTCACACATAAGTACTTAATAGTAAAAATTGTGACATCCTGCAACAACAAATTACTTCCAGTAGCTGGTTGAGAGGATGTTGAATGTTCCCAACACAAAGAGGTGACAAATGTTTGAGCTGATGGATATGCTAAACACTCTGATATGACCACAGTGAAAATGTACCCAAATATCATATTGATCACCATAAATATATATAATTATCATGGGTCAATTAAGTAAAATTGAATTAAAAAGAAAAAAGTTCAGAGGCGGAAGTAGATTAGAGGTTTCTAGAAATGGGGGAGAAGTAAGAATGAGAAGTTATTGCTTCATGGGTACAGAGTTTATGTTTAGGATGATGAAAAAATTTTGGAAATAGAGGTAGTGGTTGACCAGTGTTGTGAATGTAATTAATTCCATGCAATTTTATGTTTAAAAATGCTTAAAATGGCAACTCTTATGTTATAGTTATATTTCTACAATAATTTTTTTAAAAAGACAAAACAAAAACTTTAGAAGTAAAAAAGAATGGCATATTAACACAGTGAAAAAGCAATTCCAGGTGCAGGTGTGGAATTTTCCACTTGTGGCGCCATGCAGTTGCTCAAAATATTTTGGATTTTGGAACATTTGAATTTTGGATTTTCAGATTAGGGTTGCTGAACCTTTACTAAAATACACCCATTGTATTTTTTTTTAATTTAATTTTTTTTTTTAAGTTTTAAAGGACAATTTATGCTTTTTGCTTCTTGAGTTTATTTTGATACGTTATACTTTTCTACATGTATTTCTGACTTTATGTAAGCTTTTTTTAAATTTTATTTTATTTTGTCAACATACAATGTGGTTGATTATTGTGGCCCATTACCGAAACCTCCCTCCCTCATCCCAGTTCCCCCTCTCTCCCAACAACCTCGTATCTGTTCACTTGTCACATCAACTTCAAGGAATTGTAATTGTTGCGACTTCTTCTCTCCCCCCCCCCCAGTTTATTTGTGTATTTATTTATTTATTTTTAGCTCCCACAAATAAGTGAGAACATGTGATATTTCCCTTTCTGTGCCTGACTCGTTTCACTTAATATAATTCTCTCTAGGTCCNAGTGGGATAGCTGGGTCATATGGTAGATCCATCTGCAATTGTTTGAGGAACCTCCATACCAGTTTTCATAGAGGCTGCACCATTTTGCAGTCCCACCAACAATGTATGAGAGTTCCTCTTTCTCTGCAACCTCGTCAGCACTTATCATTCACAGTCTTTTGAATGTTAGCCTTTCTAACTGTGGTGAGATGGTATCTCAGTGTGGTTTCGACTTGCATTTCCCGAATGCTGAGTGATGTTGAGCATTTTTTTCATGTGTCTGTTGGCCATTTGTATATCTTCCTTTGAGAAATGCCTATTTAGCTGTTTTGCCCATTTTTTCATTGGGTTACTTGTTGTTTTGTTGTAAAGTTGTTTCAGTTCCTTGTATATTCTGCATGTTAATTTTAGCTGTTTTGCCCATTTTTTCATTGGGTTACTTGTTGTTTTGTTGTAAAGTTGTTTCAGTTCCTTGTATATTCTGCATGTTAATTTTAGCTGTTTTGCCCATTTTTTCATTGGGTTACTTGTTGTTTTGTTGTAAAGTTGTTTCAGTTCCTTGTATATTCTGCATGTTAATTTTAGCTGTTTTGCCCATTTTTTCATTGGGTTACTTGTTGTTTTGTTGTAAAGTTGTTTCAGTTCCTTGTATATTCTGCATGTTAATTTTAGCTGTTTTGCCCATTTTTTCATTGGGTTACTTGTTGTTTTGTTGTAAAGTTGTTTCAGTTCCTTGTATATTCTGCATGTTAATTTTAGCTGTTTTGCCCATTTTTTCATTGGGTTACTTGTTGTTTTGTTGTAAAGTTGTTTCAGTTCCTTGTATATTCTGCATGTTAATCCTTTTTCAGATGTATGCTTTGCAAATCTTTTCTCCCACTCTCTTGGTTGTCTTTTAACTCTGTTAATTGTTTCTTTTGCTGTGCAGAAGCTTTTTGGTTTGATATAATCCCATTTATTTATTTTTCCTTTGCTTGCCAGTGCTTTGGGGTCGTATTCATGAAGTCTGTGCCCACTCCTACTTCCTGTAGTATTTCTCCTAAGTTTTCTTTAAGAAGTTTTATTGTTTCTCGGTGAAAATACACCTATTTTAAATGTATGGTTTGATGAGTTTTAACAATGATATACACCCTTGAAAAAATAACTGTGATCAAGATATAGAACAAACCTATCACCTCAAAGGTTATTTTGTGCTCATTTGTAGTAAGATTTCACACAAACACTTATGTGCTTTCTGTCTTAGTCATCTGTTTTTGAATTTTTTATAAATTGAATCATAGTGTGTTTACTAATCTTTTTGTCCAGCTCTTCTTCAATCAACAATTTTTTGAGACTAATTGATATTGTTGAGTGCATAACTAGTATATTTCTTCACTGCTGAGTGGTATTTCATTCTATGAATATTCCAGAGTTTGTTAATTCCCCCCCTTGTTAATGTACATTTAGGTTGTTTCTGGTTTTCGGCTGTAGTGAATAAGCATCTTTGTGCAAGTCTTTCTGTGGACAAATGTTGTTATTTATCTTCAGTAAAAACACAAGGTGGAATAGCAGGGTAGTAAAGAATATGTACAGTTAACTTTATCAGAAACTGTCAAAGAGTTCTCCAAAATGGCTGTATTATTTTGTACTCATAGCAGACACGTGTGAGAGTCCCAGTTGCTTCATACAATTGGTAACATCTAGTGTGGTCAGTGTTTTTAATTTTACATTCTAGTGGGCTTGAGTGGAATTTCACTGTAGTTTTAATGTGCATTTCCTTTAAGAGGAATGATGTTAAACACCTTATGAACTTATTATATCTAATTTTACTTGGGGTCTGTTTAAATCTATTGTCGACGTTCCTTAAATTGAGATGATTATTTTCTTAATATTAAGTTAAAAGAGTGTAATAACACATATAAAAACCAGTCTTTTGTCATATGTATCTCTCTCTCTCAAACACACAAAGATATTTACTTATTTTTCCTTCAAATGTATGGAAAATATTTTTGTTTTCTTCATAATGTCTTTTCACGAGGTGTAATCTTTTATCTTTTATGGTTAGCATTTGTGTGTGTGTGTGTGTCCTAGCTTAGATATCTTTGCCTATCTAAAGATCACAAAAATGTTATGTAATTTTTTTTCTAGAAGCATGTTTTAACTTTTACGTTTAGGTTTATAATCACCTTAGATTAATTTTCCTTTGTATGTTGGGCAGTAAGTGCTGCAGTTCCTTTTTTCCATATCATTATTCACTTTTCAATTGTCATTTATCGAAGAAAATCTTAATTACAATTTAAAGGCTTTGGTGACTTTTGTTGACAATGAACGAACCGTACATGTGTGGAACTATCACTAGACACTCTGTTGTATCCATCGATCTATTTGTATAAACAAACAGCAGTATGACATTGACTTAATTACCGCTACAGTCTTGAAATTAGAGGAAAAGTTTTACATTGGATGCAATTCAATTTATTAATTTTTAAATTTTATGCATCATATTTTTGGTGTTGTATCTAAGAGGTCTGCTTAACCCAAGTTGCAAAAGTTTTCTTCTATGTAATCTTCGAAGAGTTTTATCGTTTTAATTCTTACATTTATGTCTTTGATCAATTTTGACTTAATTTTAGTGTGTGCTATAGAAATAAGAGTCTAAATTCATCTTTATGCAGATGAATATCCAATTTTCCCAGCATAATTTCTTGAGAAAAATAATCATTTCGTATTGAAATTCATCTTTATGCAGATGAATACTAAATTCATCTTTATGCAGATGAATATCCAATTTTCCCAGCATAATTTCTTGAGAAAAATAATCATTTCGTATTGAATTGCCTTGGTGCTTTTTGAGAGATTAATTGACTATGAATATGAGTGTTAATTTCTGGACTCTCAATTTGTGTTTCACTGGTCTGTATGTTTAACCTATCACCAAGTACTACACCTTTTTGGTTAAGGAAATTTTTCAGTAAGGTTTGAAATCAGGAGCTGTAATCCTCCAACATGTTCTTTTTGGCACTCTGAGCAGTCTGCATTTTCAGATATATTTTAGGAATAGTTTTTCAGTTTCTGTAAAAATAGCCTGCTGGGATTTGACAGCAATAAATATATAAATCAACTCTTCACCTAAAAAGACTCTCCTTGTGCTGGATTTCAGTTCGGCTGGTCCTCCTTGCTTGTGCAGCTCTCTGATTAATTTCAAATATGATTTTGGCTTTTTATTCCTCTCATCCTAGTCAATGCACAAGAATATCTTGCCTTCTTCAACATGCTATATTCTGCTTGTAAGTTGAAGTCCTTACAGGTAACTTTTGGGGGGTGGGGGGGGTTGGTGGCTGGCCTGTATGGAGATCCGAACTCTTGACTTTGGTGATATTGGCATCATGCTCTAACGAACTGAGCTAATCAGCAAGCCCTCTTACAGGTAACTTTTAAGCATCAAATAAATTAGGATCTAATAAATAACTAACAGTCCTCAGTTCCTGCTCTGTACTAGCCTGGTAAAATTGATAGTACTTTATATAAATAAAATGCTAACTCTTCACAGAGACTATCTACAGAGGATATTATTATCTGCATTTTACTGATCAGTATACTGAGGCAGACAGTAGTTGTAAAATAGAGTCCAAGATCCTTGCTATATAAAGCAGAGAATCAGGTTTTTGGTCCTAGCAGTCTGACTCCTAGATCTTTTCCTAAATCAATTATATTATAAAAATTAGAAAGAAATAAAATTCAAGACTGGAGGCTGATTTCAACATCTATTAATCTTAAAAAATTAAGTTGTCAAAATGAATTAGAGAAAAATAAAACTGAATATTTAAATATGGAGAGGTCTAGACTCTGTAATGTGAAAATACATGTTCTTTTAAGTGCCCAAGAAATATTTACAATATAGCTGAATATTTCAATTAAATAAATAATATTTAAATATTAAATATACTCAAGAAAGTAATTTGTTCAAATGTCTAAGCATAAAATGTATGTTTGATAAATAATAATGGGCTGTAAAGCCTGAGAGAGAAAAAAGGGCTGTTTAAATCTGGGTGACCTCTCTGAATCTCATTTTTTATTTTGGAAATTATAGTACAATAATTTCTTCCATCCATGAGGAGGGAGTGTGTGTGTGTTTATGAGCTTTGAACAATTAAGTTATTGTACTAATATAAGTGATCAGAAGCCAGGTTTTAAGGAGTATTGTCCTTCCTGGACCTCCCATAAAAACCCTGTATGCTTTGGATACAAGAAATTTAGTTTCTCTCCACATAAATCAAGCATTAAAAAAACATCCATAGTGACAATGATCCTAGTTATGAACTAACTTCAACAATTTAGAGATTCACTGCATGTTCTATGTTTTCGGTTTTAAAATTTCCCTATCAACTAAAGTTACTGAATACAAATTATGGAGAGGTTAAACAAGGCAAAAATTGCAAAACAATGAAAGAGAATATGTCCTGATTTGCACGCTAGCAAATGAGAATGCAACTTTCACTTCAATATCAGCTATGAATAATTCAGCCTGTGGCCTGGATAAACAGCGTATGAGTAGGAGTTAATTTGAGGTGTTTTGGGAATGTTTTATTATATTTTTTATAAAGACAGCCTTGACCTCATTCATTAGCATACTCTGGTGCTTTCCTGCTCAATGTTGGTCCCAGAAATTAAAAGAAACAAGAGCATTACTGCACATTCAGAAATCAGGTACATAGAGAATTTAAGGTCAGGATATTAAAGGAATCATGACCGGTGATATTAGGCCTGCATTTTCCTTTTCTTTTTTTGTTCAGACATGATGAGTCTACTACTGATCATTTTTTTGATTGTACTAATGGTAGAATTTCATGGAAATTTTGCCAATGGCTTCATAGCACTTGAGAACTTCATTGACTGGGTCTAGATACAAAAGTTATCCTCAGCTGATCGAATTCTTACTGCTCTGTCGGTCTCCAGAATTGGTTTGCTCTGGGTAATGTTAATAAGTTGTTCTGCAACTGTGTTTAATCCAGCTTTATATAATATAGAAGTAAGAATTATTTTGCATGCTGCCTGGATAGTAACCAACGATTTTCGCGTCTGGCTTGCTACTAGCCTCAGCATGCTTTATTTGCTCAAGATTGCCAGTTTCTCCAACCTTATTTTTCTTTACCTAAAGAAAAGAGTTAAGAGTGTTGTTCTGGTCGTACAGCTGGGGACTTTGGTGTTTTTGGTTTGTCATCTTGTTGTGGCAAACAGAGATGAGAGTGTGTGGATAAAAGAATATGAAGAAAACGCGACTTGGAAGATCCAGTGGGGAACATTGCACACCGTTCGAATATGATTTCATTCACACTAGCAAACTCCACACCCTTCACAATGTCCCTGATGTGTTTTCTGCTGTTAATCGGTTCCCTGTGTAAACATCTCAAGAAGATGCAGCTGCATGGCAAAGGATCCCAAGATCCCAGCACCCAGGTCCACATAAAAGCTTTGCAAACTGTGATCTCCTTTCTATTGTTATTTGCCATTTACTTTCTGTCTATAACCGTAGCAGTTTGGAATTCTCACAGGCTGCTTAGGGAACCAGGCTTCATGTTTTGGAAGCCTGTTGCAATCATCTATTCTCAAAGCCACTCATTTATCCTGATTTGGGGAAACAAGAAGCTCAAACGACCTTTCTTTCAGTTTTGTGGCAGCTGAGGTGCTGGCTGAAAGGACAGAAACCCTCAAGCCCATAGATTACTGAGAGGGACATTGTGTGTCTTCTAGCATGAAATGAACTGTTGGAGTCTGCAATATTTTATATTTCCTACTGGCTTTCCATGGCATCTGTATTTGAGTAATTTCCAAAGGCATACCTAGAAATGTCTTTTACCTACACTTACTATAAAAAGTATATGTATGTGTGTGTTTGTGTGTGTCTGTGTGTATCAAAACATAAGAAACCCTGCAAGGACATATCTGTAATCATTATGTTCACACAAACCACCTAACTATGCAAAATATGGTTAGAAAATTTTCAGAATTATGATGTCACGTGTATTTCACTTACATATTCTATGTTATCATCTTCCAATGGGAGAATTTATCTTCTGCATTTTTACATTAATAGGAGCTGACAGCTTATCTCCAGAAATTATTGCTATTTTCCCTTGTAATTTGTAGCACACATGTATAGAATATTGTGTTCAGATTTCATTGTGTGTTTAGATTTCATCGTTTAGACCTCCAATCTTTATGATGATAAGGACATTCAATTCTAAATCAATAATAAGGATGTATCTTTGGGATAGGTTTTATTCCATTATAAATTCTAATTTCAGGTTTAGTAGAAGGCAAACATTAATTATTGTTAGAAAAAGATGGACACAATAAAATTCAATATCGATAAATATATTTAGAGTAAGTTTTGTATGTGGGTAACATAAACAGAGCTGAGGAATATTAGATTTAATACAAGGAAGTGAATAGCTTAGAAATAAATCATTTCTTCCATAAAGATGAAGAAGGAAACTCTAATCATGATCTGTTTTGAACACTTATATTTTCATATTCATTTACGAAAGTAATTTCTTCCAGTTTTTGAATTAAGGAAGACTTTTCTGAAGTTGGCATATGATGTCAAATATTTTAGTTTTCTTCTAAACCACCTGTGGGCTCCTGAATTTCCATTCATCTCCTCATGCTCCAGTTTTAAAATTTCTTTTAGATTTCAGATAAGAGGACACAAATCTTCCCTATCTTAAAAAATGCTCAACATAAAAATAGTATAGAAATTATGGAACATAAATCAATAAACCTTCCTGCAAACATTAGAATGACGTCTTTGAAATCTATGTATTAATTATAAGAAATGTCTTAAAGATCTGTTTTATTATATTCTTGTGGTAAATGATGAAATGAGAGAAAGTGTGTTGGCATATTCACTGATAGGAAGTTCTATTATAAGGATGAAATGTATAACCTTGTTCAACAACTACGTTGTACATGATTGTATTAATTCTCGTTGCTATGAAATTATCTAAATCTTAAGAAATTATTATCTAAATCTTAAGAAAAATTGTCTCCACATTTGATTGATTTATTTTTATTTATCATCTTTCTCCCGCAGTACGATGGAAGCACCATTAAAGCAGACATGTCTGTCTGCTCAACTGCTGATTCCCAGCACCTAAAAGCCAGCACATAGAATATTTGGTGAAAATGATATTTTAATGGACACATGAATGGATGGATGAATAAATAAATGAGCTATACTAGGGCTGGCAAATCAATGTAAATGAAACCCATCACTAATCTGCAGGTTGCACGAATTTCCCAGTTCTGGGTCATGTTGAAGTTATAGGCTTATCCAAGTAGAAGCATTTCTCAGAGCAAAAGTTTAGCTTTTCCACAGTTCTAGGGAAAACATTACTAGAATATAGCCTTGAGGCAGATGTATCAGGTGTGTGGACTGGAGACAAGGTGGAATGTTAGAATCAAATGGCACATATTACGGTTGCTTTTAAAAAGCATATAAAAGAACTTGGTATATTTGCATGCTTTTTTTCTATTGTGAATAATTTATTTTTATTATGATATCATCTAGCTGGCCACTGCATACACAAAAACGGCCTTTCATTTTTTTTTTTTTTTTTTTCCTTTTCGTCTTTTTTACTGACCGGTAATGGCATTGCAACCCTCAGTGTCGCACCCGCACCGGGGACCAGCAACGGGATCGCAACCCTCGGTGTTGCGCCCACACCACGCTCAGCCAGTGAGTGGGAATGGTCTCCACATGGGACCTGAACCCTCGGCGGGAGCACCACCGCACTCCAAAGTGGTGCACTCTCCAGTGCACCACCGGGCCGGCCCCAGCCTTTCATTTTTAACTTGCGTAACGACTGCCTCACTCAAATGTTATTTTTACACAGTATTTTTTCTAGTATTTTTCTAAATGAACTTTTAAAAAATCACCATATTATAAATTCACAGAAAGTGAGAGAGTAGCAATTGTACAGCTAAATGAATATCTTAGCCCAGGGCTTCTATAGCCAGAGCCAAAGTCAGGCATTAAAGTGACATTTATTTAGGAAGGAAAGTTCAGCAACAGCGAGGACATGTGGAAGTTGAGGCAAGAGAGGTGAAACAGTGTGATGTGATGTATGACCTGCTGGTGGCCACTTCATAGTGAGGTGAGACATGGCATGGTGTTCAGCTAATGTGTGCACTTGATCCCCAAGACTTTTCCAGAAGGGTTACAAGGGGATCCATATTGAGCGTAAGTCCATGGAAGAAGGAAAGAAGGAGGAATTTTTCTACTTGACTTCTTTGTGTCTTCTATTTCCCATTGGCCAGGGTTTACTTGAAGCTGAACTAACATTTCTGCTATTCTGACTATATCATCCAGACCCTTGGTGGCCTTAGAAAGTCAGATCCCATGTCCACAGTGTGGTCTTCCATTCAAGTCCAAAATGGAAGAGTGATCTGGATCAGGCAAGGTGCTGATCTGGATCAAGCAAGAATAGAAAATAGTCAAGAGAACAGGAGGAAGTACCCAAGTTTTTGTCCAGTATAGTCCTTGGGGATACAGTTGAATCCATAGCAGAAGCTCAATCCTCAGTTGATATACCAACCAATCAAAAACTGGTGGAACAATACTATTATTCAGTAAAATACTTTTTCAGGTGAAATGTATCAATATTTAAAGACAGATATTTAAACTAATAAAAGAAAAAAACAATAAACCAAACACAATGATTAAGGGCAAGACTGCTTTTAAAAATGTAGTATCAAAATAAACAAATCAATTTTTTTCTAATGTTCAAAATGCTGAATGAATATACAATACAAAATTTAAATATTTCACAAGTGGAGAAATCAAGTAGAATTAGTAGCTATGAAAAGGATGTGAATAACACAATTAACCCATTTAGTATAATAGATAAATGTAGAGTTCTTCACCAACAGAGGATACACAGCCATTTCAAAGAAATATTTAGCTTTTATAAACATAGAACATTTAATAAGCTGAAAAATCCACAATAAATGTCAAAGAATGGCTATTACATAAAATATATTCTGTTATCACCATAATTTAATAATAATATAACAGAATAATAATAGTAATAATAATAATAATGTTGATATTGCATAAGTTTGGAAAGTAAATTACACCTTAATTCAATCATGAGTAAAATTAAAAAAACACAAAACATGTTGGGATCAGACCCCAATTTAGAACTGAACAGTAGCAAAAGGACTGCCTAAATTGAAGTTTAAAAATTTCAGCCAAAGCTGGAAAATACTTAACTATAAATTCATGATTAATAATACGTCTAAAAGATGAAGGGGCCAACTTTTGACTCAAGAGGGTAGAAATGAATGACAAAATTACATTAAAAAAAGTAGAAGGAAGTTAGGAGTGGAATAATGTTTACTTAGTGTTACTGTATACAGACAACTCTGCTCAGTGATCTGTATGTATTATCTTGTTTAATCCTTAAAACAATCATACTACACTTGGCACATAAGGAGACAGAGGGATAAAAGAGGTTAAGTACCTTGGCCCAAGGTCACACAGCAAGAAAATAGAAAAAACAAAATGTTAGCCCAAGCAATCTGATTCCCAAGTTCGCATTCTTAAGAGCTTTACAATTTGTATATAAGAATAGAAAAAATTAATGACATAGAGAACTAAAATAAAATATAGATGAGTGTAAAACCAGAGAATATGTTGTAAACATCAATAAAGAGACAAAAAGAAAATATAGATAATATTGGAAACATAAGAATAGTACATGGAGACTTCAGAATGTCAGGGGGAAAATACAATTAAAAGATAAAAATAAAAAATGTAAACTTTATTTCTCAACATAGCCATCATGAAATTCAAGACACTTTTTAAGTGATGATTCCAGCCGTTTAGTTCATACCTAAGGAACTGAGGGTCCTGAGAATTTATCCATGTCAATGCAGTCTTTTTAATATTATCAATTGAAAAAAAAGTTTCTGTTTAAAGATTTTTAAAGACTAGGGAACCAAAAGGAGCCAGAAGGAGCCAAATCAGGACTGTAAGGAGGATGCCTCAGGGTTTCTCATCAAAACTCTCACAGAATTGCCCTTATTCGATGACAGGAATGAGCAGGAACATTGTCACGCAGGAGGAGGACTCTCTGGTGAAGCTTTCCTGGGCATTTTTCTGCTAACATTTTAGCTAACTTGCTCATAACACTCTCATAATAAGCAGATGTTATCATCCTTTGGTCCTCCAGAAAGTCAACAGGGAAAATGACTTGAGTGTCCCAAACAACTGTTGCCGTGACCTCTGCTCTTGATGGATTTGCTTTTGTTTTGACTGGACCACTTCCTCCTCTTGGTAGCCATGGCTTTGATTGTGCTTTGTCTTGAGGATTGTCCTGAAAGCCATGTTTCATTTCCTGTTAGAATTCTTTGAATAAATGCTTCGGGATCTCAATCCCACCTTTTTAAAAACTTCCATGGAAAGCTCTGCTCTTGTCTGCTGCTGATCTAGGTGCAGTAGTTTTGGCATCCATGAAGCAGAAAGTTTGCTCAACTGTGATTTTTCAGTCAGAATTGTGTAAGCCAGACCAGTTGGGATGTCTGTGACATTGGCCACAATGTCTGCTGTTAATCACCAGTCTTCTTCATTTAGGGTACAAACAAGATTAGTATTTTTCCTCACGAATTGATGTGGATCATCTGCTGCTGAGGGCTTCATCTTCATTGTCTCATTCCTTCTTAAAAGGAGTTATTCATTTGTAAACTGCTGATTTCTTTGGGGAATTGTCCCCATGAACTTTTCATAAAGCATCAGTGATGTCACTATTCTTTCATCCAAGCTTTACCATCAATTTGATGATTTTTCTTGCTTCAATTTTAGCAGAATTCATGTTTCTCTGATAGGGACTTTTTTGCAAACTGATGTTTTATCCTTCTTAGTGCCTCAAACTACATTCTGTTGACATGTTTTAATGAATTAGTATGAATTTATTTTTGTGCAAAAAATTTGGAAACAATGAATAATTTTTTCATAACATGCAATTTCCCATGAAATTTTTGAAGATTCCTCATACATGGTAAGACAAACAATTTAGGTATATATACATACATTTTCACCAAAAAATATTAAAAAAATCAGATATTGGACATTTTTTAGTGCTTAGCTTGGTAGCATGAGCAGCTTTTCCAGTGCCAGGCTTCTGAAGTGCGTGGTGGTCCTCAGCATCCAAGAGTGAGCAGCTTATCCCGGCTTGCCTCTCAAGTCATGTTACAG